>NC_137813.1:28263034-28313034 GCF_963921795.1 Nannobrachium achirus | reverse complement strand
AATATGTATTTGATATGGACAGATACATAGTTTCGTTGCCACAAATGCTGTACAGTTAGTAGCTACTTTTTGCTACTTTGCGATGTTTACCCACCCAGACGGATACAATTCGAGGACGCAAGTTTACATAACTGCATGATGGTTGTAATCTAGAAACCTTTTCAACTTGTGTACTATTTATTACTATCTTTGCAAAATGTTTGTTCCAGAAATTAGAATAGGGATGCTGGGGTTCATGTGGTAAAATGGGCCATATATAGTCAAAAACACACTTTTTATGGTTCAGCCATTGTTTTTTATGTCACTCCACACCCACTCGACCGCCTGGTGAGTGACTACAAAGCAGGCAGAGAGCTATAGCTGCTTGGAACAGCTGCCTTTGCTCCTGCCATTTTATTGTGACACACTATATAAAAACCACACACTAAGCACAAAATATTCAAGCCAAAGCCTAAGACAACAGCCATGATTACACACTTAAAAAGTAAATAGAAACAGACCTGCATACTTGATGTCTTTAGCCACTATGTCTGCATAATGCAAGACCATGTCCTGCCAGGAGTGAGCCCATAATAATCGTTATAATCTGTATGATCAGCTTGCACTAAATCAACAACTCTTCCTTTCAAAGTCCTCATCTCAGTTAATTATAATGTTATGTAATAATGTATTTTTCATGAATCTATATTTGTATGTCATTTATATGGACCCCAGGAAGACTAGCTGTCGCCCAGGCGTCAGCTAATGGGGATCCATTCAATAAACCATAAACTATCTCGAGTCACAGGCATAGAGCTCCATTAGAATCCTTCTATAGGTCCTTTAGAATTCAAACATAACTCCAAAGGTCATGACCTCATGACAACTCCATGTGGTCATCATACAGGCAAAGCTTTGAATGACCCTTATGAATGAATGAAATCCAGTGGCGTAAAGTAACTAAGTATACCTTTACTCAAGTACTGTAGTTTAAAGGTATATATATAGATTTTAGCAATTCTATTTTTTCATACGATTCTTCATACATTTTGAACTTTTTAAATGCAACATTCTGCAGTTCTGCAGAGTACTTTTAATTTTGGTACTATACGTATATTTTGATGCAGATACTTTTGCACTTTTACTCAAGTTCATTTTGAAAAATGGACTTCTACTTGTAACAGAGTATTTCTACATAGCAGTATTGATACTAGTACTTTTTCCACCACTGATTAAATCCCGGCCACAGTCTTGACGTAAACCATGCATGTCAGATTGTTGAGACGGGGTGGTTAGAGACCAATAAAAATGTCGACCTGGCAGCGTGCACACACCACCACACACCCGCACAACACCTAAAAATAGCTGGTTTACAGTAAAAGCTCTTTATTAAGTTGAGAGCTCCCCCTCCCTAGCACACCTAGCACTAACTACCTCCGAGCATTGAAACAGGTGGGTCCGGGACACATAGGGCGTCCTCAAAATGAATACAGGGGGTCCTTCAAATCTTTGTTTGATAGAAACTTTTTTTTCTCCTTTTTTATATTAACCACTTGAACCCTAACGTCCATATTCTGAGAACTTTAGCCAAAAATAGCAGATCTACAAACTTGTAGATCGGCTATTTTCAGCAAAGAGGTGTGGTGTAGAGGGGAAAAAAGAGCACTCTAAGTACAGAGTGAAAGGTAAAGTTTATTAAGTATTGACGGTTCAAGTGGTTACATATCTGATAACACACATTGACATGAATGCAAAATACACTGATGATTGTGCTGTCAAACGATGAACCTATATGGAATCTGGGGGTCCCTGCTTCATCTCTCTCTCAACTAAGGGGTCCTTGGCCTGAAAACGTTGTAGACCCCTGACCTACTCGATCCACCACAGCTTGGCAACCTAGACGGCTCACTTGTCAACGTGCGGAAGCCAGCGTCTGCTCGGCCCAGTGCGATGCATCGTGAGCTCGTTGAACGTCTGTTTTTAGCCGCACAGCATCTTCCCACGAAAAAGCACAAATGGGTATTAATTCTTGTTAATCTCTCTTTCTGTCTGTCTCTCCGTAGTGCCCTCATTCTGGGGTCTGGTGAACACGGCGTGGAACCTTTGCGCCATGGGGAAGAGACAGTCACCCGTGGACATTGAAACCAGCCACATGATCTTCGACCCCTACCTGACCCCTCTCAGGCTCAATACCGGAGGACGCAAGGTAAGGGCTTGGGAGGTCCCCATACTTTGTAGAGATAACATTGTTATCTCTCTAAACAGTAAACAAACCAACATAAAGTGTACACTAAGCGTATATAGGGTATCTGCACATTTCTAAAGTGACAATTTAAGGGTTAGGGTTAGGGTGAGTGAAATTCAAGGTTTCTTCATCATTACAGACATAATAGATCATATCTGACTTCTGCAGTGATAGCATGTCCCCTTTACTGTTGTAGCCAGCTATTCATACCATTGCCTGCCTCCTGCCTGCCTGTTTATTATAGTTGTTATTATTTGCTGTGCAACTCTGCCCCCTCTCTCTCTATTGCTATCCAACCAGTCAAAGCAGATGTCCTCCAACCTAGGTTGCATCCTGTTTAATATTACCATGCTGCCATCACCAATGCTTCCTAATTATTGGGTGTCTGCAGTGTTGTATTGGTCGTATCACGCGGGTACACGCGGTCCCGAATCTTTTTGAGCGGGAGCACACGCACGCACATGCCTCATGTACACAACCCTTATGTACACACCTCAACAACTTTTACAAAAGCTGGAGTGTCAGGAACAAGCCTGGATGCATATCAATGGTCTGCTAACCCCAGTAACCGACCTCCCCCAAACATTAAATCACCAATACAACACTGGGTCTCTGTAAATTAAATTAAGTATGGCTCGACCTGTTCTAAATGTAAAATGTCATGAGATAGCATACACTTTACTTTGTGTCGTCTCTCCTTGAGCTCCAGGTATTCAAATGCAATGAATTCAGAGGTAGGCAGCTGTCCCCTCCCCAGCGAGCATGTGCTTAACTCTAGAGCTGCATAGTCCCTGTGGGCCGAGGATTGATGCTTGCCACAGTGTTCTCTCCTTTATCTCTTCTGTGTACTCACTGGTACCCTCTCACTGATTCCCTCCCAGCCTTCTCATTATTGGGTTGAAAAAAAGAGAACGCGGCTGGCAAGATATTAATGAGAACAAAACATGTTTTGTTACCTTGGGAGAGCTGCTGTTTCATGAGTTTTCAACTTGTACAGTACTGTACTTCTAAAACCTCAATGTAATGAATAAATTAATATATAAAAACGCAAATCAATAACCATGTAGGCCTACCACTGTCATTGTTGCATTCTGGCATAAGTATTTGTATTGTACTCTAAAATCAAGTTTTGCATCTTATTGTCGACATTTTCTTGAAAGCTCTACTGTGAGCTGCCACGGTAGCCATATGGTTGTGCTGTCCCCCCCAGCCCCAGATGACCTATATACAGTACATACCAGTCAGTGTTAGCCATTGGAAGGCTGTCGATGATCTGATGAAGCGCAGACTGGCTGGGTATCTTAACGGATGACTGGCGTCTGTGTCAGGGTTTGATGGCTGCCACTGGCTGGCTGTTTCATCCCCAGAGCTTTGTTTGAGAGAATGCCTGTAAGTGAGAAAAGTCCCTCCACCGATCATGTGCTTAAGACCCATGACTATAGAACTTCATTAAGCCCCTTCTGGCCGAGGATTGAAGCCTTCGCTCTGATACTCCCTGGTTCCTTCTTAGCTTTCTCTCTCTGTAAAATACTTGTTTTAAAATAGTACAGTAAAAGTGCAGTCATCACTATTTCCTTTTAAAAATGTTCCAAACACAATAAACTACAACAACACCTTTTGGCCTTATAGTTTAGCAGTAAATCACTGTGTCCAACTTTGAAACTCAGGGGGCAAAAAGGTGGGCAGCCTCGAAAGTGATGAATGACGTGTGAAATGTGCATGGCTTCCCAACATAATGTACCTAGTTTCACCAGTAAGTGATTTCAGGCAATTGTAAGTATAAGGGCATGCTCAGGTGGGCCAGAAGTCAAGAGTAGCGGTCCAAATCAAGCACTGGGTGAGTTCCTTAATTCAATCTCCGTGGCCGAAGCGCTAGGTTAAACTGAGGTCGTTCGCTGTGTCAGTTCTACCCGCTGTCTGTCTAGACAGACAGACAGACAGAAAGACAGACAGACAGACAGACAGAAGAGAGAGAGAGAAAGAAAAAAAGAAAACATGGTATATTGTATTTATATTCAATCATTGGATGTCATGATACTGCTCCTCACGTTCTGGAGATGAATAATGGCACGTGGCACCACGGTTTCCTCCTTTGAATTGTAATCAGAATAACCTTTTTCACACAGAGAGTGCAATAAATGCACAGGACTGATAATACAAAACAACTATAGTAAAGACATGTTCCAAGGGCAGCAGAACGCCACATTCACCGGAACCAGAAGTAGATAGAATCTTTGTCACATCTGGGTTTCTCACTGTGCTTCTTACCTTGATAGAGGTGAGATTATTCACAGTATACAAATTATCTTTTTCATATTCTTTCTAAAGAAAATGCACGTGACCCACCATGAGATTTGTGTATTCTTGCCTTCCAGTCATTTCATAGTTTCACTTCTGTCATGTCATAATCCCCTTGTGTCTCGAGTCATTGTCTTCATCCAAAGTGGATCATGGCATAAAGAATGGAGCTTTTCTGTTACGCAAAGGTATTAGACAGGCCCTTGAGCAGACATCATTTGTCTCTAAAGTGGATGGTACGCGGTTAGTTCATGTGTAAGATATATGTCATATTGTTGTTTGTCAGAAAACAACTGAGTACTACTAAATTGCACCTTCAATGCCATTCTATTGCTAATGCTTAATTCATGCTTCATTTATAGGCCTACTCCGTTGTATGATGGATCTTTTGTGCATGACGCAGCCACTAAACTAACTATAAATCAGGCTGATTTGCTTTTAAGTGACACTGACAGACATTGAACTCACTCACACGTATATTGTGTAAAAAAACTAATTGTAAATAAAAAGAGACGGCAAGTATATTCGGTCTGTTTGTCAGTTGAACCAATCAAACACTTGATCAACGAAGCCAGTATTAAAAAAAAAATCTAAACAGAGATACAGTATGTCAAAAACGATTGCCATGTAATTTTCTATAAATGTGTTCATTATAAATTATGCATGAGGATAATTAAATAAATAATTCTGGCAAATGAGAATTAAAAATAAATCTGTAAATGAGTCTGTACTCTAGTGAGCTGGACAGCTTTTTCAAGTAGGATATCCATAAGGGGAATTCATTTATTGCGATAAAAGGCGAAAAGCGTCCCAACCCTGAGCCTTATCCTTTAATACCCTGGATTAATATGGGGCAATTACGTGTGTGTATTTGGAGCCTCAAAAGCTAAGGGCATTGTCCATGTTATTTCTCATGGGTCTGAGAGTGTTCAGTATACCACAGTATAGTGGTAATGTAAACTCAACTAGATCAAAACCTAGTATATGGCTGGGTGGTGTATGAAACACCAACCAGTTTTATGTGCAGTGGAGGATGTTGAACATTATGTGCCTATAATGACATGCTCAACATAGGGAAGCCAGGTTGAAAGTGATTAAAAGATGTACTTGGGCAGTGGACACTATAGCAGGGGTTCCCAAACTTTTTTGTCTCAGGGCACCCCATAAATATTTATTTAATCCGAGGCACCCCTACATTATAATTTTCACTCCCAGCACCTTATATTTATAGCTTATCGTCGTTGTCGGGTGGAAACCTAGTATGTCCAAAACCGTTTGTATTTATCATCTATAAAATGTACTAAACTAGTGAAAACAGCAGATCTACAAGCACACAACGCCTCGCAACGCGAGGCGTTGTGTGCTTGTAGATCGGCTGTTTTCACTCGTTTTTTGCAACAGTCTTGTATGATGAAGCAGGGCTTTGCTTTACCAAAAGACGTACACATTTGAAACTTGGAGATACGAGGTTTCTGCCCCCGACAGTGACGATATTCTAGTGATTATGTTGCGAGGAAAACATTGAGATAATAGCCATTTTGGTTAGAACTGACTGAAAATAACTTTGTACTTCAAGTTTAAAATTATACTAAATATTTTTTTCAAGTGTCCAAATAAATTCCAAATATTATCAAATTATCTCGCGGCACCCCTGGACTGCCGTCACAGCACCCCAGGGTGCCCCGTCATTCACTTTGAAAACCTCTGCACTATAGGGCTGTCAATTGAACAATGCAAAATTACATTAGTAAATATTCAGGGACCTTGATCCCCCAAACTGCCTCATGTGCTCTTGGTGCACAGTCTGCACACCTGCTTGTCTCCTTCTCTCCTCTGCCCTCTCTGATTGACTGCCGAGCACAGCAGAGGCCAAAACTGCGGACTGGGGCCTTGCAAGTTCATCCAATCCTATCAAATCATATGGGCACGAAACTCGCTACAGGAGCTATATCCACTTTTATGAATAAAAGAATGTCTGTCATCTTATCAAGCGTGACGTTCTTTCACTAGAATTGAGTGCATTCCAAAGACCGTAAAAAATAAGTGTGATCGTGATTCGTGAATTGCCTGCAAGTAGGAACACAGGGTAAGCACTGGCTCTCGCCTTGTCTCTCTCTCTCTCTCTCTCTCTCTCATGCGCACACACACACACACACACACACACACACACACACACACACACACACACACACACACACACACACACACAGGCACGCACACACACACATGCACACACACACACACACACACACACACACACACACACACACACACACACACACACACACACACACACACACACACACACACCCCTCTCTCTCATGCGCGCGCGCACACACACACACACACACACACACACACACACACACACACACACACACACACACACACACACACACACACACACACACACACACTGCCTCTCTCTATTTTCCTCTCTCTCTGGCGTGTTTACTTTGGATTGAAAAGATTATGGTAGGTTATCTGTACTCGCACATTGTGTTTCTTAATTATTTTTCCAGTTCATACATATCAATGTTATGGGCAAATGTGAGTAGAATAGTAAAATATGTACTCGACCTGGTGTAAGTAGCACTATAGCCCGCCATCGGATGATCGGTCTGCTAATGGATACTTTGATGTTAGGCCAACCAGTCGATTAATGTTGTAAATTCATCAGTCATTCAGACGTTCCGGTCCAGCAATGGTCATTGCTCACTGGTGGGAAACTCATTTGCAGATATGTAAAAGAAAATGGCCAGCACACAAGGAGTGTTCATTCCATGTGCAGCAGTCACTGATACAAATCAAGTTGGAAGAGGAAGTACATTTTGTACTTGTTTTTCTACATCTTACTTACTTTTACTTAAGTAAAGAAATCAACCACTGGTCTAGGGTTAGGTTGAGGAGGCCATTGTCACTCACTAACCCCAGTGTGGTTCAGATGAGGGCAGAGGACTTAATGGCAGTGAGAGCTGTGACTTCGCTAATCCAAACCCACCAGGGAATGTAGGTCTTCCGGGGTAATGAAACATTTAGATTAATGAAAGACCATGGCAAAGCTTATTTGAAGTATACATTTGTATTGTTGTTGTTTTATTAATATACATGCAAATGGGTTTCAAAGTTGCTGCTGTAATTTATCATTTTAAACGCACCAATTTGTATAAATGGAGATAGTCTGTGGGTGTGCGTGTGCATGTGTGTGTGCATGTGTGAAAATCTCAGCGGGGTTGAATTATCTAAGGTTAATTAAGGGGGTGTGCCTGTGCATGTGCACCTGTGTGCGTGCATGTGTGTGCATGCGTGTGTGTGTGCGTTGCGTGTGTGTGTGTGTGTGTGTGTGTGTGTGTGTGTGTGTGTGCGCGTGCGTGTATGCTTGCATCTGTACTGAGTGTGTATGTGTGTGTGTGTGTGTGTGTGTGAGAGCGAGAGAGAGAGACCGTTATAGGGACATTATTCCACACACTTTTTTCACATCCTTTGTCTTGCTGATCAGATCTGATGGTTTTGATAAACAAGGCTCCCCTTAGAGTAAGGGGACCTTCTGGGCAAGTCATTAAAAAGGTTTCTGGGGTTACAAGTGTGTGTTAATGTGTGTTGGAGTTGGCAGTGTTCTCATCACAGTATTCAGAGCATTCATAACCTGGTGAGTTCTAACCTAGAAAAGGCGTCCACTGACTATTAATGACAGATGGTCTGGATTTATTTTTAAACATTTATGTTGGGTCTTTTATTCCTTTATTGATAGGACAGTTAGACTGAAAGGAAATGGGGAGAGAGATGGGGAGTGACACGCAGGATCTGGCTTCGATCCTGAGGCTGTGACACACTAAAGCATTGCAGCATATAGGGTGACCGAACCACCTGGATTTCTATTGCAACTTTATCCAACACAGGACATCTGTCTGTCCCCTCCCTAAAGCCCTGCCAATGCCCCTTTTCGACTGCAGTTTTAGCACCACACCACACCACACTACACCACACCACACCGCACCACATAGAAATATCTACATTTTCCATTACACAAAAGTACCCCTATTGGTAAGAAACAAATTGACCCTTTTAACTGTGATTAATAATCTATCTATAAATGCGACAAATCTCTGTCTGTTTGTTTGTAATCCGCGTATCTCGAGAACCGTTCGTCCCACCGGCTTCAGATTCGGCACGCGCGTTCCCCGCCGCCGCGAGGAGTGCAGTGCCAGGCCTCGACCCGACCCGACTCGCGGTTTTCCGAAACCGGCGCGAAACGTTCGGAATCTCCTTACGCGGAGCTGATTGTTGACATCAGGCTGTTCCTGAGGAAATCGGCACAATCGCTGACTCATTGTGACATCACTTCATAAAAGGCTCTGACATCACGTACGCCAGGAGTCAACAAAAAATCTCTGTGAATGTGTATGTATGTATGTGAATCTCGAGAACCGTTCTTCCCACCGGCACGCGCGTTCTCCAGATATGGGCATAAAATGAATCCCCGAATGCGGAGCTGATGTCTGACATCAGAGTTTTCCGCAACCGGTACTGTGTGTGCAGAGATCTCCATATATGGGCATAAGGGGACAATGGCAAACAGATGGTCAAAACGGGTCCTATGACAACAGGTATATTGGGGTTTGCATTAAAGGGTGGGGACAAAGGCTAACAGAAGGCAAACAGATGGTCAAAACGGTCCTATGACAACAGGTATATTGGGGTTTGCATTAAAGGGTGGGGACAAAGGCTAACAGATGGTCAAAACGGGTCCTATGACAACAGGTATATTGGGGTTTGCATTAAAGGGTGGGGCATTCATGGGGTCCGCTCCAAAAAAGAAAATAAAAGAGACAAAGACAAACATAAGACAAGCGACAAAGCGTGGGACTGGGAGGATGACTTGAATGATGCAGATTTAAGCAGGCTGTGTATTCTGCTTAAAGAAGAAACAAACAAAAAGCGACAGAGATCTCATATATGGGCATAAAATGGACGCAGATAAACAGATATCTCCATATACGGGCATAAAGGGACACAGACAGACAGATACAGAGATCTCCATATATGGGCATAAAATGGACGCAAATAGACAGATATCTCCATATATGGGCATATGGGCATAAAATGGACCCAGAACTATATCTGCAGTGATCTCCATATATGGACATAAAATGGACGCCGACAGACAGACAGATACAGATATCTCCATATATGGGCATAAATGGACACAGGCAAACAGATGGTCAAAACGGGTCCTATGACAACAGGTATAATGGGGTTTGCATTAAAGGGCGGGGCATTCATTCCCTATTTACATCGTTCCCGAGTTGGCCAGGTCGCCGACTAGACGCTGGGCCGCCCGAAGGGCGGCCCAGCTTCTAGTAATTATAATACATAATACATTTGTATTACAACTATCCTAATTATAATGCACTATAATGGATTATAACTGTGATTATAATACATTATAAAGTATTAATGTATTACTATGATAATTATAATATACTATAATAGATTATAATAGTGGTTATAACACAATAGAATTTATTATCATGTATTACAACTATATCCTGGTGGTCTAAATGAAAAGCCAGTGAGTGATCAGTCATTATGATGTGTTTGGCCCTGTGTGGCCTAGCTCAGACCCACTCTAGAGTGGATACTTTTTAGTACCCCGTTTAGTACCACTTTCACACCACTCTACCCAGGACCTTGTAGTGGAAAACCTCACACAAGTGGGCGGTGTGGTGTGGAGTGGTGTGGAGTTGGGCCAGTGGAAAAGGGTCCTAGAGTGAGACCCCAGTCAGGACTGCACTCACTCCCCATTTTCAGCCGCAACCTGAAAGCCTTTTCAGACTCTCCCTCATAGCACTTGTCCTCATTCGTTATATCCCTTATTGTCATTTATTTATTCATTTAATAGATGCTTTATACTATGCAGATTTATGTTTGATACTTGTTCACGCAATGTTATGTTATTTGAAATAAACGTGTACTGTTTGCTTCACCACGAATGCCAAGAATGATATTTAGACAGCTTGTTGTTTAAACAGATGCAAAGTTTGATGTGTACTTGGCATTACTATGTAGAACTAAATAGTTCTTCTTTGTGCTCTGTTTGCATGACCATTTAAACAGTTGTTTGTTGATTAGGATTTGAATTACTTGTAAGTAGGATATTGCACTACTTGTAACTAAGTAGTTCTGGATCAAGAGCGTCTGGTAAATAAAGTAAAGTAAATAGTAAAGCATGTTGCATTCACCCATTAAAGCTGTCATGTCATGCTCCTAAAATTAACATTATGATACAGTAGGTCACATGTTTTTTTTTCTACAAACGCTCTGAAAACGGGGTGGGACCTTATCACAGATTGATTGCGTAGTAGTGAATGTATACTTCGTTGTATGGGGCCGTGCACATAGAAAATAGCCGATTTACAAGCTCACAACCCGTCCCGTCCGCGACGCGTTATGAGCTTGTAGCTCTGCCATTTTCTGTCACCTCACACACATTGTGTTTGTATGAGCGGGTGCTGAACAGTCAACAGAACGTGCTACCAGCGCTCCAGTATCGCTCCGGTGCTTCCAGCGGATTAGACGGCAGGACATGGTCGCTAAAAGTGTTCCAGAGCACGGAAGGAGAAGGTTGGACACTGGATACTAATCTCTGACAGCTTGTTTGTAGAAGACTTGTAATTCCCTAACCCGGGAATTGAACCCCTCCCAGACACCCGCTGTACCCCTGAGCCACTGCCACCCATAGCCTTCCTAAGCCTCTTCTGCGTCAAGGTTTTCAATACAAAGCCTTGTTAAGCTTTTTTAGTCTAAAAGTGTTTCTTGCACCCACAGTGTGAACTGTGAAGACAACCCTGCCTCTGCTGCCACATGTACCCCTGCATGCCAAGGATTAAATCCCACCACAACCTTCTCTCCTGTGCCTCTCCTTATTCTGTCTTCTCCCATAACTTTGCTTCTGTATGTCATGACACAGAAAAAAAGGAGAGTGGAGTGCCCACACTCCTTCTAAAAAAGAACCTGAATTCTCCTGTGGTGTTCTCTGGCTACCGAATGTAAACGAATGCAAGGTTTTCTCAGAACTGTCAGATGGATTATTTTTAGCATAATTTCGTCTCCTCTGGGATTTGGGTATCTTGGGGTGAATCAGGGGAGGGCGATAGGGGCGGATGCAGGATTGGATTAGAGGCTGGGAGAGAGGGGTAGACATTGCTGGAATGTGGAGGGAATACAATATTGGGTTATAGCCAGGCTTCTTGAGGAGTCATAAAGCCTGATTTATGCCTGAGTGTGCATCGGGTCGCACACTGAAAATAGCTGATCTACAAGCTCACAAACCATCGTGCTATGACACATGGTATCTGGTATGGTTGTAGATTGGCTATTTTAGGTGCGCAACACCGTAGCACAACTACGTGTAAATCTCACTTACAGTAATGCATTCAGGCATCAGAAGTCAGAGAAGCAGCCTCTTGGCTTTACTGCATCTCCCACAGTGGGATCAAAACTGAGCTATGGAAAGTAGGGGCTGTATTGTAATGTTTTGTACTGTAGGTGCTATGATCTGCTTTCTTAGTCCAGGCATTTTACCCACAAATGTGGGTCAACCACACACAGATTGCAAAAAAAGAAAAAAAAAAAGATTTTGTGTCCTCAATATGTTCTGAATGAGAGAGAGAGAGGGAGAGAGAGAGAGAGAGAGAGAGAGAGAGAGAGAGAGAGAGAGAGAGAGAGAGAGAGAGAGAGAGAGAGAGAGAGAGAGAAATCATCCTAACATACATATAACCTACCACAGTACTGTATCTACTTTGTACCTACTAAGTAGATAATACCTGCAAATGACACACTGTTCATATGCATGTGCATATGTATATATAGAGTATAAACTAGAGGTGGAAAGAGTACTGAAAAATCCTACTAGGCTTGATCATGTGAGCCGAGCTGAATGCTTCCGAATGGAAACGAGTAAAACCGAACGGCGGCCATACTGTGTATCCCTTACACTCCTACAATCCCTAAACTTCTTTGCCTTTTTTTTTTACTATTTTGAAAAACATTTTAAAACAGTTTAACCAGCCGATCTACGTCGACATGTTATGAGCTTGTAGAAGTATGAAGTATTTTAAAATATCTCTCAAAAAAGGTAAAGAGGTTTAGGGATAAGGGGTAAGGCATGGTCGAAAATAGAGGCCTATGGGTCCCATCCATAACTCTGAACTAGATAGACCCCTCTACATCTGGGCATTAGATGGGCTACATTCCCAGCTGAGAGGTAAGGTAACCAAAGCAGAGTTGTTAATGATCTAAAACAACCTCAACCAAATATTCAGTCAATGGTCTGACACGTTACATAATCCTGCACTACTGCCACCTGCTGGGGTTAGCGAGCAGCAATCCCAATGCTTCATACAGTAAGTATGTCAAAAACCTGATTTTAATTTACTCATTAGTCATTACTCATTTTGACTCAAAGTAAAAGTAGAGTATTTACTATTTAAATGACTCAAAGTAAGAGTAAAAGTAGAGCATTTAAAAATAACTTTAAAAAGTACAGATCCTCCAAAAAACTGAGTAGGCCTACTTACTTGAGTATTTGCCACCTCTACAAATGTCTGCCTGTTATAAAAACAAATACACTGTATAAAGCAGTTGGACATCCGACAACTAAAATCTTAAGTTACTCTAATCCTTAAAAAATGGTTTAATTTGATTTAAGTTTGAGCGTAATTTCTCTCTCAAATAGAAGAGGACGGTGGACCGAATGCTGTCTTCAAGTACAATAAACTAGGTATTTGTGGAGAGAACTGTACTAGTGTAGGAAGAATTAAACCCTAAGTCTTGTTTTATGATTAATGCTCGCATGCAGCTGCTGAGTGAGAGCACACCATCTGTCCTGACAAGTGCGTTTGTTCATGTGTGTGTGTGTGTGTGTGTGTGTGTGTGTGTGTGTGTGTGTGTGTGTGTGTGTGTGTGTGTGTGTGTGTGTGTGTGTGTGTGTGTGTGTGTGTGTGTGTGTGTGTGTGTGTGTTATCCAGGCCAGTGGCTTAGTATTAAATGTTTTCTTAAAGTGGTTAAACTGATACTATATATTTTGCTGGGGACCCCTGGAAACCCCAAAATCCACGCATACACATGTACATGTATGCACAAATACAACCTCAGCTCATGAACCTCATAGTAGCCTGACACTCAGCCTGAATTGACATTTCGTTTCACTCCATTATTCAGTCTGAACTTGCTCTGATTTAAGGCAATTTCAAGGATGGGCGTTGCCAAAGAGGCAGCCTTCTGCGATTTGTTTGTTGTGTTGTTATGTGTGGCTGGCTAGTGGCTAGCCTGTTGCTTGCTAGTGCTACTTGCTAACCAAAGAAACAGGCAAAATAGGAGCACTACGAACTAGTAATCAAACACAACATAACATGCCTGCTACTGGTGTTTCATAGCGAGATCGATACGATCGCATTTTACCGCAATGTACCACATTTTACCGCGACGCGATGCGCGGTACGGTACGGCGGCGGCGCTGGTTTACTTGGAAACGCACATGAGTTCTGGGAAACCCCCACCCACGCTGATCACAAGACGCTGATTCCCGACGCTGATTCGCCGTACGGTTTTTCGAACGAGGAAGGCCTCTTCAATGAGAGCAATTCTAGACCCCTGAATCGCCAAACAAAAATTTAAAGGGTGTGGCTAGCGATTCAGGGTCTGGAACTAGGCTACCTCTATAGGCCTATACTGTAGCAACTTATTGAAGTTTTGTTGTTTTCACTATACACACTGTAACTGCTGCAGTGCATCTCCACTGCTGAGCCTCCCCAAAGAAAAAATATAATAAATTAATGTTTGGACCTTCTTTGCAATACTAATGCAAGACGATGCAATGGCCCGTAATGTCCATTTGGTGCAGTTAGCACTCAGGATGTGGAACGGCAACTAGAATACTGTAGGTAAGAGGGGATAGGAAATTTCAGATGTGCCATTTGTATAGTCCTTGTCACTGCCAACCTCTGTAGACAACAACATGTCTCCTCTGATACATAATAATAATAGTAATAACGAGTCCATGCTGGGGATGTGCGCACTCAAAAGTACCGGGTATTTGCAGAGTTATGTATGAGCAGGGTAAAGGCATGTGTTCATATTACTTGATCTCTGCCTATAGCTCGACAATTACAACACACACGCACGGCGCACGCATGCTCACACACTGTGCAACTCCACAAGTTGTCATTCTCCGTAGCTGCGAGGCACGTCATCATGGACCCCCAGCAAATGCTCCGCCGGTGTATCAATGAGTAAACAACACGCTAACTAAGGGCTCGAACACACTGGCCGATTTTTTTTAGCCGATTGCGTGGTCGCCGGCTATTTTTGGCGCTCTGCGACAAAAATGGCGATCTGATGCAAAATATCAGGCTTTGCTCACCGATATTTTGCTCGTTGAGTGTGAAAAGCACTGCGAGAAGATTTGGCACGATTATAGCGCTCGGCGATTTCTTCCCGAGTGTTTCTATATCTAGCAATAGGCTCTATGCATAAACGCCATTTTGTTCTACTTCCGGGTGTCTTTCGACTTCCTTCACAGGTGTTACTGATGATACTAATGAAGGGTCTGCTTGATTTTTGTACAGTGGTTATTTAATTTCAAGGACCCCCATAACTCTGTACAAATGGAATCAACAAATGGAATCAAATGGACCCTTGCAGGTCCATTTGCCTCCATTTGTACTGTCAGAGTTACACACCTGTATGGGGACATTTGGAACCCACTCAATGACACTTTTAGACCCACTGGTGTAGCAGAGTGTTTCCATAGTGAGCCAACATGCACAATATCAGCACCCTGACTCTGTTTGACCAGAATGGAACAGACCCTTCATTAGTATCATTGATAACACCTGTGAAGGAAGTCGAAAGACGCCCGGAAGTAGAACAAAATGGCGTATATGCATATAGCCTATATTGATATTTGGCTCTGTCGCAAACTGGACATCATACAGTATGAAAGAGGTTGCGAGCGCACCCTGAGAAGATCTGTGTTAAATAATAAGTCAGGCATGAAAATGTACATAGCGAACACACCAGGTAAAACACAACATAGGCGTAAAACATGGGTGCAAATGAAACCGCCAGCCTCTTCTTGTAACCAGATAGTGAGTAGTTTTGGTGGAGGAACACGCTATCTCTCCCAGTGCTGCTCCCTGCTGAAAAGGTTCCCCCAACCAACCTGTACGAGTCACACCCTCTCCGCCATGGCCTGCCACCCATGAACACGGCCAGCTATGTTCAGTGGAGTGTCCTGCCAAGCAGGAGTCCCCATGGAGGATCAAAGCCCCGTCTCTGCGGTGGTGGTCACAAACTTTACCCCTGCGCCCCCTGGACACCCCAGTGTGGGAAATTGCAGAAAGATGCATTACTGTTTTACACGCACATTATCTTACAGTAATATTATAGTCAATAAGGCTAATGTATGTAATGTCTTTCATAATTTGTGCTCATAATGGGACCTATTTAATAATGTATGCTTAGCCTTTCAGATTCTCCCCCTCCCTGTGCAGCGTACATAAATAAAAGGCCCAAAATGAAACATCCTTTATTGGGCACATACTCTTCAAAATGATTTACAAAGTTAGGGTGTTTTCCAAAATTGAATGACTGCAATGTACTTTCACTTAACAGGTTAAATAGACAATCAATAACAGTCAGACAGCCTATAATCTGTGGCTCACGCACTCTAAAATCAGGTTCAGTGATTCAGTTTGGATCCACCTCTAAGGCACGTACCTCTTGAGCTCCTCAGTGGAGAAAATCATATGTTTATGTTTCAAAACAATATGCGTGATCTATGGTGTGAAACAATACTAGTAGATTATGATAAAAGAAAAGAAGAGGAAAAAAAGACGGTTTGCATAACACAACACAACATCCTTATTTTAAGTTCTGCCTTTTCTTTTTGTTCAAAGATTTTATTTCCTGATAACCTGATTCAAATAGGACAGGAGGCCCGCAGCGGGAATCAAACCTGTGATGCTGTTCTGTCTGTCTCAATTTCCAAGCCATTTCAGATGCAATACCAAAATGCCCTTTGTTGGCAACAGGACACTGTCTTTGGGCTAAAATTGGAACGATACAGAGAAGATTAGTATTGTACCACGATGAGAACCATGTATAGTCAATCCATTCAAGCCAATTTTAGTACAACTTTACCTCATGGTTCCACCTCATGTATATAGTCTCAATAGAATATAGCCTCCCAAAAAGTACCGCCCCCTTCTCTAGGGGGCCCCATTGGAAATTAGCCCCTTTGTGACATAAACAAGGGCCTGTGACATAAACAAGGGCCCGATTTCAAAATACCGTTCAGACACGCCCATTCAGAAAATCACTGAAATTAAAGGCAAGGCTTAGAGTTAAGTAATGGGTTTTTTGGGGGGCTGGAAGAGACACTGGGAAGACCAAAAAACAAGAAAGAAATTAAAAATGTGAAATTCATGGTGGGGCCTCTTTAAAAAGAAAAAATCAATAAATAGCTGATCTACAGAATCACAGAGCGTCACGCTCTGTGCTCACGTGTTGTGAGCTTGTAGAATGACTATTTATTTTATTTTTATGCCATTACGCAATAGGGGGGCTGCAACCACAGGCTATGGCTACTGTATTTGGGGGTTGTGATAATGGGAAAGTTTGCGAACCCTTGCATTAACAGCCAATAACTAGCAGCTATTGCTGCTTCTTAAATCTACCTTTTGTCACGTCACGTCACATCTCAACCAAAGTCAATGAGTAAGTAAAGTCACGCTTGCAGCCGTCTGCTCTGATAAAGGTACCTTCTTCATCATGTGGTTCACTCCTCTATTTTTCTTCAGATAGCACTGAAAGACGAAACACTTGCGTACAAGCAAACAACAACACTATAACAGCAATGATAATCTGGGCAAGTCTGTCATTGTTAGAGCGATGAAGGCCATTGTGTTTGGTTCAGATCAGTGACAGTGTGACAGTGTGACCTATCCGTCCTCAGCAGTCCTGTGATAACACCTCCAAATATGACAAATGACCCTCTTCATGGCTGCATGCTGACATTTTGCTAATAGTTTTGACAATAGTTCGGTGTGTGTGTGTGGGGGGGGGGGCGGCATGTGTGGGACAGCGGTTGTATCTGTGTGTGCGTGTGTGTTTGTGTGTGTGCGCACATGTGCATTCTGCATTCTGCATTTATTAATGTGTGTGTGTGTGTGTGTGTGTGTGTGTGTGTGTGTGTGTGTGTGTGTGTGTGTGTGTGTGTGTGTGTGTGTGTGTGTGTGTGTGTGTGTGTGTGTGTGTGTGTGTGATTCTGAGTGTGTTTTCAAAGCTCTGTGTGTGCGTGTGTGTTTGTGTGTGTGCGCACATGTGCATTCTGCATTCTGCATTTATTTGTGTGTGTGTGTGTGTGTGTGTGTGTGTGTGTGTGTGTGTGTGTGTGTGTGTGTGTGTGTGTGTGTGTGTGTGTGTGTGTGTGTGTGTGTGTGTGATTCTGAGTGTGTTTTGACTGTGACAGTTCATTAGTCATATCCTATCTCAGCCCTGTGCCCACGTGAACTGTCTCCAGTCTCCAGTACACAGGCATGCACACACACATACGCACGCACGCACGCACGCACGCACGCACGCACGCACGCACACACACACACACACACACACACACACACACACACACACACACACACACACACACACTCCATAATTGAGTACCTGAGATGAATAACAGTCTAAGTTCATATTTTAAATGTTTGAATATAGATATTCTTTGATTTACCGGACTGTAAACCACAAACTATTCTGTTAAATTGTTAACGTACTCCCCCTCAGTTCAATTGTCTGTTTTAATGTTATCTGCTCCCTTTGTCTGCTGAATATTGCTTGTACGGACTTATACTGTTGTTCCACAAACTGTTGGAGATATACTGTTTTGTCTTATAATTCCTAATACACAGTATATATGAGTTTTTCAAGTAAAAAAATCTAATTCAACAAAATGAGGGGGGAGTGCATTAAAAATTTAACAGATTAAAAACTTCTAGTTTGCGGTTTACAGTCTGGTAAATCAAAAGAATATCTATTCAAAATGTTAAAATATGGACTGTTTTTCATCTCAGGTACTCAATTATGTAAACTTTTAACACCTTCATTCACATACATTTAGAAGCACAGCTGTTTGTGTAAACGATGATATACAAGTGAATGTGCAAAGCCACACATGCACACACGGTCATGATCCATATGCACACTATAACAATTATTCACTTCTTCTGACACACTTGGATGCCTCTGTAAACAGACTATGCAAATGTGCACATGCACGAATGCAATTTCCCTCACAAGCGCGTGCACTCACATTCTCCCATATGCGCACACCCACACCCAAATATTGTGCAGAACTCCGCACACATCTGTGATGAAACACAGCCTCTCATTAACTACCACAGAAATGGTATACACTTCTTCATTAGTGGTTCAGAAATTGTCTTCACTTCTTCATTAGGGATCCATTTCAATGCAGTGACACATTAAAAAGTTATAAACGGCGTTCCGATAGGGAGAATGCTGTTTTCGGAAAGAAATGTAACTTTACCCATTTTTTCTAATTAGCATTATGTTTGTTCCCAGAAAACAAAATGATATGTTTCCGTTAAAGTTGTGAAGTTGTATATGATTTGACGTCTGCCTTGATTGCCTTAAGCTGATGATAATGTTCAAAGTAAGATGTTTAGTACAAGGCCAGATAAACAACAACTGAACGTCACATGAGTGAGAAAGCAGAAATCACCCTTTAAGAAGACAAACAACCTATACAGTAATCTCATGAGAAGTCTCAAAATACAGATCAATGTGGTGTATTGCCGTGCTTCTATAATCCAACAGTATTGATCATTCAAAGCTCTGTAAGACCACCGTCTTAAGAAAACACTGAAGGAGATCTGGTAGACTGTAATCTTGTGTGAGAGAAACATCACCATGTTGCAGTGACTTAAAGCCCCCCTTCCAGTATTTTAAGCATTTATCAGCTGTTTAATGTTTTCCTATGCCCACACATTGATTCCAGAGGCAGAGAGGCACCATAGACCATTCTTACGGCATGGACGAAGGCCAAGCTGGGTTAGTCCTTCTACAGCGAAGTTACCCAAAGTGTTTGTATTGATCTGTTTGTCCATTACTGAGACCACTAAGAGATTCTGAAGAAGCTGGCTGAGGCCAAAGTGTCTCTACATTACATCTGTATGTCCCCTCAAACGTAGACCAATCACAGCCTTGCTGCTACGTGCATGACATCACAAAACAGAAGCACCTCTGGCCATAATGAACCATCTGCACTGGTCAATGCATGCAGACCAGGGGTCTTCAACGTTTTCAGGCCAAAGACCCCTGAGAGAGTGATGAAGCAGGGACCCCCACAAGCTGATCATAGATTTCATATAGTTTAAAAAAAGCATGAAACGCACACACACAGACACACAGACAGACACACACACACACACACACACACACACACACACACACACACACACACACACACACACACACACACACACACACACACACACACACACACACACACACACACACACACACACACACACACACACACACACACACACACACACACACAGACAGACAGACAGACAGACACAAAACAAGACAAGACAAGACAAGACAAGACAAGACAAGACAAGACATGTGGTAATTGTATTATTGCAATTAGTGAAGATGAGATTAAAGAATGGAGGTCCGCACACAGCTCAATGCTCCACAGTGTTGTGGAGCTGTGTGCGGACCTCCATTCTTTAATCTCATGTCAACCTGAGCCCAGCACCAGCACTTGGAAAGGATGTGCGCATCATCTTGTTCTTTTAATTAGTGAAGATGTCCCATTATTACATCATCCTGGGTTCAAGTCTGGTTCAGGGCCCAAGTCAAAAGTGATTCCACAGCAGAAATGTTTCCAAGGGATCACAGATTTGTATTTGGATCCATGAGATTAGGTTGCCTGTCTTCTTAAACCTTTCTCACAACTCACTTACTTAATAATTATTAATGACTGTTTAAAGCTTCAAGCTTTTTAAACCAAAGCTCTGTTATGTGGGAACAAACTCCCTACATGTAACAGTGGTACAAAGGCAGCTTATTTGCTCCTAAATGTTTCATGTGACATCACAATGTACTCTCAAAGCAGTGCTACCCTACTTAGAACTCATCAGTACAACAATGGGCTGTTCGTCCCAATTTCTTACTGAGACAGTAGTGTTGCCATGTCAGTTTATTCTAAGTGACTTTGGACTTTTTTCTGTAAAGTTGCTTGTTGCTTTAAGTGAGTGTAGTTGATTACTTGGCTTGCTGCTTCCTAAAATTTAAATAAGTGGTTCTCAAACATTTTCTAGTCAAGCAAGGACCCCCAAACTAAACATATGTTGTGCTAGGGAACTCCGTAGCAGATTTGTGTTGTTAAAATGGGTCCATAAACATTCAAAATGCTTCACTTTTTTCAAGTTAAAGAAACAGCAAATACAAGCTCAAATCACGTCACATCGCAACGCTTTGTGAGCTTGTAGAGTGGCAATTCAATGTCAAATAGTCGATGCATATAGGATTAAAGTGCTCATGTTGCCTAATCGCTTCTTTTGGGCTTTGTTTTATAGACCTGGTTGCTTATTTCTCTCGCAAAATCTGGCAACACTGCATGGGTTAGAGCTGAGACTAGAGATGCAGCTTTCAGACTGGCAGCTATACAAAGCTTCAGGCTACCACTCAGTTTCAATGCAAGCCTGCATGCAGTTACATGAAGATACACACTTTTGATGCTTGCCACAAAGCTGCAAAACAAAGTTGAGCTGGCTTCAGCTTCACACTAGCGGCTACAAAGCTACACAACTCGCCTTCTCTCTCCACAAGTCCTGCTTGTAATGGGAGAAAAACGAATCATTCCCTGTCCTTTTTAATCCAAGCCATTATATTTTCCTTTACATTTCTCTGGCTCGTGGCATGCACGCTTGATGACGAGTCTACGAGTGTGTTGCAAAACACTTCAACAGCAACCCGGTGACAGATATGATGTCGCTTTGTAGTTTTGTATCTTTTGTAGCTGCCTGGGTGAACACAGCATTAATCACAGGAGATAATTGGTGGGATTCGATCCAAGCCTAGACAAGTGTGGGTCCATAGTCGTGGAGTTACTGTACATATGGACACGAAGGAATTTGGGGTCGCAAGAACAAGTACCAATCTCATAATTAACCACATTATTCCTGGTATCCCTATTTTTGGAATATTGTAATTAATTAATTGGTTAATTAATGTATTTCAGATCTTTGAGCAGTGCTCCAACAGGAGCTAAGCTCCAACATCTGGCTTTGTCTGGTTCCCAAAAAGTAAACTGAAGTGTGGCCTACATCTGGCCTAGATGTGGCCTACATCTTGGCACAAACGGCTTAAAGTTTGTTGTACGCCCGGGTCCCATTGACCAAGCTTAGCAGGATGCTCTGTGATTGGCTAGCGGGACGCTTGATGAAATTAACTCATAAATAGCACCGCTCACTTCACACTAGTTGTGATTTTTATTTTTATTTTATTTTGCTTTTAAATTTGCTGATTTACAAGCTTGATGAAATCAACTTAGTTTTTGTTGTTGGCTGTCATTCATCATTGAAAACTTGTCAAAGTATAAGCAGACCCCAAGCTATAAAAACAACAACATTTGTGCCATGAGGACTTTCCGTAACAGCTGGTATGAGAAGACAGAAGGTGTAATTGAGTCCAGGTGTCTCCCGACCTACTTGTGTCGCACCAAATTCTGGGACCTGGGTACAAGGATTCACTGCGGGCCCCCATGAATGTTCTTCATAGGGGGATGTGGGGCTCACAGTGCTGCGAGCTTGTAGATCTGCTATTTTTGAGATTGTGAAAAATGTGAATCGTAAAGTCTTTGAATATTTCAAATCCTTCTAAGGTTTTTTGAAAAACCTATGTTTCTATGTCAGTGGTGGTCAAACTCTTTCATGTGTAGGACCCCCAAAATGACATGTATTTGGCCACGGACACCCATCTCAAAATATTTAGTTCCAGGGACTCCCAGAAGCAAAATTTGAGTACAAATGTTTGCTTAAAAAATACATATATTCAAAGATTTGCACACATTTTCACTACTTTTCAAAAATAGTGCTGCGCTGTGAGCTTGTCCCACTTCCCCCCCCCTTGTGACGCCCCTGATTGAGTCCATTGCCCCTGCTCTCACTCTCACACTCTGGCTTCCAGGAACCTGGAAGGAGAACAAATGATGCTGAACAAAGCAGGGCCGGAGACGGAGGGACCGTAGAGAGAGGGGGCGTAGAGCAGGCAGGTACAGATCAGATTGGCTTGAGTGATTCGGAATTGACGGGCGTTGAGGGGGAAGAATAGAGTGAGAGAAAGTTAGATGAAAAGAAAGGCGGACAGGGAAAAGAGAAAATGAATAGGAACGAAGTGAGATGGGAGGACTGGAGAGGGGAAGAGAATGGCAAAGGGGGAGGAGGTGAAAGAGGAAGGAGGAAGAGGGGACATTTGAACGGAAGGAGAAGGTTTTTGAGACTGAGAGAGGAGAGGAGAGGCGAGGGGGAAAAGATGGAGCATGATGGAGGTGAATGTTGGGTTATTCAAACTGAGGATTAATCATTTTGACAGCCTATCTCACACAGACGCGCACACACGTGCGCGCGCGCATGTAGACGGGACACCTTGTGCTCCCCTTAAGCAACTTTGGCCACAGAAGCCTGTGTAGGTTGTTCATAAAACAAGATGTTAGCTTGCGTCGCCCCAAAATCGGATCTACAAATGTAATTTATACAGAATATAGCTGTGCTACAACAAGACAAGTTCAAATGTATGTGTTGCACACGCACACACACACACACACAAACGCACACGCGCACGCATGCACTCACACACACACACACACACACACACACACACACACACACACACACACACACACGCACACACACGCACACACACACACATTCTGAATTATTAGCTATATAGCTGGCGCATTAACTGCTATAGAAATTTGAATGTTAGAACAATTACCTTTGGGAATTTGAGAACAATGACCCTGCATGCATTTGCGAACAGCAGTCAGCAAAACATTTAGTTGGACCAGGATTCTACTGTAACTGTAAACAGTAAAATCCTAAGTGTTACTTTAATTCACAGTGATACAAATGGAACCAAATGGACCCTTTATTATGGAGCAACATTCATTCATGTTGCACCCGACTGCTTTGAAAACGAATCATATGAAGGACCACCCTATAAAACCTTTGCTTTGGCACTGCAGTGCAGTTATCTTTAACATTTCTGAATGGTTTCCACCCATTAGCCCATTCAATGAATTTAGATGAGCCTTGGGCGGAGATCTCTGATTTTACTGTGTGGCTTAACGAGGATGTTGGGCGATTCAGTGTCTGACTCACGGAGAGGAGTAAGCGTGTCAGTTTGATTAACTGGGATGGTAGCCAGCACAATGCATTAAATCTGTCCCCCGTCATTTGCACCAGACCCTCAGATCAGAATGTGATACAGGGGACTAGTATACTGCACATTGTGCTTGACTGCCACCTCTCTCCCACGGCTGCATAATTACAAGCTGGCAACCGACATTCAGTAGGTTGTTTAGAAGTGAGCTTGAACGCTTGGAGTGTCAGCCACATCCAAAACATCCGTTTTGGCTGTTGTCTCCTTTCGTCAAAAGAGTGCTGGCAGGCTAGCTGACTTGCCGCCCTGTAAAATCCTGAGTGTTAAATCTGAAAAATCTATGTTGCTATATCAGTGGTGCTCAATAATTTTCATGTCAAGGACCCCCAAAATTATATATATTTGGCCGCCAACCCCCCCCCCTCTCTCTGTGTGTGTGTGTGTGTGTGTGTGTGTGTGTGTGTGTGTGTGTGTGTGTGTGTGTGTGTGTGTGTGTGTGTGTGTGTGTGTGTGTGTGTGTTTTATGTGTGTGTGTGTGTGTGTGTGTGTGTGTGTGTGTGTGTGTGTGTGTGTGTGTGTGTGTGTGTGTGTGTGTGTGTGTGTGTGTGTGTGTGTGTGTGCGCACAATTTTTTTAAATAGCAGATCTACAAGCTCATAGTGCGGCGCGAAGTGAAACCCTAGGAGCTTATTTTATATTTGCTATTTTAGCATAACCAACTGCTAGCAATATAGCTATATACTATATATTATTAGTTAAATGCTTTCCCGGTTTTAATGGGTTAACTCAGTTACAGTTAACACTGGGGATTTCACTTTGTGTCGCAGGCTTACTGACGTTTTGGCTCGCTGGCGGACTTGTTGGTTGGCACACTGGTGGTGGTTGTCACTAGCAACTGAGTCCAGGACCTGGAAACTTTTCAGCATCTGCCACTGTCACAAAAGGGAAATAAATAAATAAAAGCGGAACAAACCAATTTTAGATAAGCGGTAGAAGAAAATGTCCTAAAAAGAGACCAAAGAGCCCTCTGGGACCATGCGACCTGTACAGACCAGTGGACCGCACTGACCTGAAATCGTATTATTTTATGTATTTATTTTTCATCGTCATTCAACACCAAGCGCTTATCACCCACAACATTTTTAGGCAATTTCACATGTGAAGGGAATGAAAGAAGAAAAAGCTATTTCCAATTAATTCACAACGCTACAATTATCCTGACCTGAACACGCTGAATTCAGAGCAAAGAGTTGTATTGACTGTACAATAAATTTAATAGGCACATGTGAGAAGTTTTGTTTGGTCCAGTTTATCAGCTCAATACTCCCAAGGCCCAGTGGACTGAACTCATTAGATCTGCAGTCACAGAGGCACAGCACCATTTAAAGGCAGAGAGGTCTTTGCAAATAAACACAATTAACATAATTAATGGGATGAGTCTTTCTCTCTATAATTGGGGGTTTGAATTAAAAATAGAGAATTGATTTTGACCACAAACAAGCACTTAGCTGGGTTTTAATCTACCGACCTTCAAACATGTGCTAACACTATAGCCTGACAGTGATTTTGTTGCATCCAATCTTAATTGTTCCTATATAACCATTAAGTGTATTTTATTGCCAAGTAATATTGACTCGCAGGTTTTTAAAGTGGGGGCCAACTGGAAAGTGTGTGTGTGTGTGTGTGTGTGTGTGTGTGTGTGTGTGCGTGCGTGCGTGCGCGCATGAGCGTGCGTGCGCGCATGTGCGTGCGTGCGCGCATGTGCGTCCCTGTGTGTGTGCATGTGCGAGATTTCAATTCAAATTCTGTTCATAAGTTGATTGTGACAGTTTATCCCTATTTTGTGCATGTCAGTGTTTTTCAGACATTTAAGTTTTCTCAGACGGGTGGTTGGTATCTCCCTTAGAGATAGGGTGAGAAGTTCAGTCACCCGAGAGAGACTTGGAGTAGAACTGCTGCTTCTACACTTGGAAAGGAGTCAGCTTAGGTGGTTCTGGCATCTAGTACGGATGCCCCCCCAGCACCTTCCTAGGAAGGTTCTCGATGCACGTCCCACTGGGAGGAGACCTTGTGGCAGACCAAAGACCAGATGGAAGGACTCTATCTCCAAACTGGCCTGGGAACGCCTCGGTATACTCCCAGAGGGAGTGGAGGAAGTTGCTCAGGATAAGGAACTCTGGAACTCTGGAAATCTCAGTTGGAACTGTTACCCCCACGACCTGATTCTGGATAAGCGGTTTAAGATGGATGGATTTGAAAATATGTTTTAGTTTTTTATTCTTTATTTATGCAAGCCATATTGCAATGGGAGGGTGATGGCTTTGCATGGAAACTTTGGGAACCCCTTCATCCATTCTCAGGCTCCCTGCTGGGACCAGCTCCAGCTAGCAGGAATATCGTCACTGTCGGGCAGAAACCTCATATCTCCAAGTTTCAAATGTGTACATTCTTAAGTTTCAAATGTGTACGTTCTTTTCATAAAGTAAAGCCCTGCTTCACCATACAAGATAGTGACCACAAAAATAGTGAAAATAGCCGATCTACAAGCACACAACACCTTGCGGTGCGAGGCATTGTGTGCTTGCAGATCGGCTATTTTCACTAGTTTAGATCATTTCTAAAATGATAAATACAAAACGAACGGTTTTGGACATGCAAGGTTTCCACCCAACAACAACGATATGTAACTAATTGGCATGGCTTCCGGTGCTGCAAGGAAATCGGAGCACCTGGAGGGAACCCACCTGAACATGGGGAGATCATGCAGTAAGTTAAAACATGACAGCGGGGACAGTGGGACTGTGGAAGGGAACGAGAGGTCGCAAGGTTCACAAATAACTTCGGAACAACTTGGCCAACTTTGCTACTAAATCTGTTCCCTGAGTCTGAGCCAAAATATGGCGTTGCAGGGAGATGAGAGGTTGGTGGGCTGAGGGACTCAGAATCCATGGTAAACATGTTTTATCAGGGGAAGAAAAAAACTAACTTGAAGGCAGAAGGGAAAAAAAATCTCCAATGATTGATGTTTTTGTTGTGCGATGACTTGTAGCAACGGTTCCCGACCCGAACGCTGAGACTAGAGGGGGATGAGAGAGAGGTTTGTGGGTTGAGGAATTCACAAGTTTGAATCCTAGAGACTCTGAGCCAAAAAAGATAATGATTAGTTATTTTCGTTGCCGTGTATCCCTCTCTAATATGCAGGGGCGTCACAAGGTGGGTAACTGAGTTAGGGCCCAATTATGGAGTGGTGGAGGGGCCTTAATTATTTTATACTTTAGCTATTGAAATATTGCAGATATACAAGCTCACAGCGTGGCAACGATTGCCACGCTGCGAGCTTGTAGATCTGCTATTTTTGAAAAGTCGTGAGAATGTGCAAATCTTTGAATACCTAAATGTATTTTTTAAGCGAACATTTGTAACTCAAATTTTGCTTCTGGGGGGTCCCTGGAACTAAATATTTTGAGATGGGGGTCCGTGGCCAAATAATATCATTTTGGGGGTCCTTCACATGGAAAAGTTTGAGCAACACTGATATGGAAACAAATATTCAAAGACACGATTTTATTTTATTTTTTTCAAAAATATCAGATCTACAAGCTCCCAGCACGGCACTCGGTGCCGCGCCTTGAGCTTGTATATCTGCTATTTTTCAATTGTTAAAGCACAAAATAATGCATAATAATGCCAGTGTAAATGGGTTAAACCCCCAGCCTCCACCTATGAAGAACATTCATGGGGGGCCCGCAGTGAATCCTTGTACCCAGGGCCCAGAATATGGTGCGACACCCCTGCTAATATGATGGTGTCTGTGAGGGCGGGAGGTGCGGAGGTGAGAGCGGGAAGAGAGGGGGTTGAGCTGGGGGGCGGGAGGAGGGTCTTGGGGAATTTGAGGTGAAGGGATTGTATCAGAGCGATAAGATTAGAGCGAAGAAGGGGAAAAAAACAACCTTATTGATCCCGGAGGGGAATCTGATTCGTTAAAGCAACCAGGAACAGGATATACAGATAGAGATAGACTTCTGATCAAGACACAGGATTTAGCGGCAAAATTACACACAACTCGGCACAAACAAACAAACTAAAAAAGACTAAAGAAGTTTTAGAAAGTAAAACTCTGGGGATGAGAATAGCAGGTATGCAGTATGTGTTCTTGGTTGCAGGATTACAATGATTGAAATAAATCCCAAATATCCACTGTTGCATGTACAATTACAGAATGACCAAGCCTTTATACATTACAGAGTATGTACAGTACATAATAGTGTAATACGGTAAGAAAGTGGTTACAAAGTAGAAGACACAAATATGTACATTTAAATATAACCTTCTGAGACTAAACCCCTGTCCATACTTCGATTCGGTCAAAAGCTCCTTTTCGACCATAAAATTATGTCCCTCGCGACTTTTGAAAAGCATTAGACCGAATGAGAGTTCGGAAATGTGCGCATCGGAAAACACAACTCACCGAACATTTCGGTCGAAGTATAGACGGGCCTTAAGTGTATGAAATCAGTATTACACTGTAGTGTAAATCCATTGACTTTGCATGCAATAACAAAGATAAGTTCCCTCAAGTAGTCCTTATCACTGTTGATCCCTACTCGCTGGTCTTGAGGTGAATTGTGTTTGTTGGAATACTCGTCCAGGTTGAATGCACCATGGCACAATCAAACCCCTGGTCTCCATGGTGGTTGGCAGAAATGTGACCCCTGCACCACCCGGATGCCCCACATCAAATTTACAACAACATTTAGCAAACAACCGGCCCACGTTGGCTCTGACCTTTACAGTTTGCACAAGATCACTGGTTGGAAATGCATTAGAGATATACAGTATATACATATACTGTATACAGTATATACAGTATATCGTCGTTGTCGGGTGGAAACCTTGTATGTTAAAAACTTTTTGTTTTGTATTTATCATTTATTAAATGATTTAAACTAGTGAAAACAGACGATCTACAAGCGCACAACGCCTCGCACCGCGAGACGTTGTGTGCTTGTAGATCAGCTGTTTTCACTACTTTTGTGCGATGGCCTTGTATGATGAAGCAGTGCTTTACTTTGCGAAAAATGTACAAATTTGACACTTGGAGATACAAGGTTTCTGCCCGACAGTGACAGCTTTGTCAGGTCATTAGTATTTTTTCACCAATATAGGAGTGTCCAAAATATATTTTGAACACGCTACATTTCATAGTGGATATACAGAAGGTGTATGAGAATGTGTCACCAAGTTTGTGGTGGCATTGATGCAGAACATATCGACAGCACAATAGTAGAATATGCTGACAGCAGAACCTTCCATATAATACAACTAGTCAGTGGAAGATATAATACATAATACATTTGAGCAGTTTAGCTGACTGTCGTGGAGCAGCTTAACGAGAAGTGTGTGCAGGTTATGCGTTCAGCAGGGTTTGAACTTATGGCCTTCACTCTATAGGCCATGGTCCCAAACTTCACCTACTACTCTATATTCAGTGTTTCTCAACACATAGTCCAAAAGGCCCAAAAGTGGGGTGTTCTGACAGGATCACAGACAAAGAGCACCTCTCGCAATAGAAATATCCCAGCAAGCACGGTCAGGACCTGGGCCAATCAGTGACGTCTCGATTGGGGCCAGATCAAGTCAAACCATGACTATAGTCAGATCTGGCCTAGAATCTCACCTGATATCAACCAACATAAATCCTGCCCACGAAAACGGACATCCTGGATTGAGTGTCCGATCGAGGCAATAACTAGTCAGATATGTCCCAGAATATAACCTTATATGCTCATATTTCAACTAACATTACAAACAATAACAACCAGTAAGACTCCCTAATCGGGAGATAAGCGACCGTCAGGTCACATGTACCGCTTTGCGTGATTTTAGAACAAAATGTGTAGGTGTCCAAAAATGTGTTTAAAAAAATCAGCCCGATGGTGATGCTAAATGGGACAGATCCATGTTGATGACATGACTCTACTGTGTACTGCTTTGCGTGATTTTAGGGCAAAATCTGTAGGAGCAGTATCAACAAGTGTGTTTTGCAAAAATCGTCCTGATGGTGGCGCTAAATGGGACAGATCCATGTTGATGACATGACTGTAGAAGTCCATATGACGTCCTGGTAATGACGTCAAGATCATCCCCATATGGGCTGTGATCTGGCCTAGTTCTTAACGTCACCGGAGGATGTTATCATAACGTCGTCATGACGTCATTTGGCTCGCACGCAGGGATGACTTGTGTAATCCCGCCACTGGGTCCTGTCCTTGTGTCCCAGCGTGAACCACGGTTCTACATTCACATGCATTCAGCGGTCAGCCGCGCCTTTATCGCGGTCGGAGTTGCCGCAGCCCCCCCACGAGGGGGAAAAGGTGGGAGATCACTGCTCTCCGGCTGCAGAATATCTAAAAAAGAGCAAGCCAAGCAGGGCCCTGCTGTCCTATCGGTCAGCCTGTCCTCTGGAGTGGTAATTAGGCCCAGGGTGTCAGTCAGTGGAGACGGAGACGGTGCTCTGTGCGACTCTAATGGGTACCGACAGCACAGGGCTGGAATTAATACTAACAGCCCTTCGCCGTGTGCTCATTGGGTTACATGCATTATGCAGCGGCCTATTACAGCTGCCCCAGACCCAAGTGGATGCGATCACCTTTGCCACATATTCTTTTATTTATTTATATATTTGCATTTCATTTTACTTCCCCTCCACGGGGAGAGAGGTGATACTCGCTCAACATTTCTTATCGCTCTCTCCTTACTATCTCTGTGTGGTCGTAACCCAGCTTTCCATCTTCATTTCCATCGGCATCTCTGTGTCTACGTCTCTGTTTACTTATCTCGCTCAGCAGTTTCTCTCCGTGTGTTTGGGTCCTTAATTGTATTCATCGCATCTTTTCCTACTGTCTTTATGTGTGTGTCTCATTCTAAGATCTCTACCCAGCCCATTTCTAAATCTGTCCCTTTTTATGCCTTTCTCACACCTTACTCGTCTGTATGCATTTCTCTCTCTCTCTCTCTTTCTCTCTCTCTCTCTCTCTCTCTCTCTCTCTCTCTCTCTCTCTCTCTCTCTCTCTCTCTCTCTCTCTTTCAAACCAACTTCCCTGTCTGTTGTCTGTGTGTTAAATGTGTCCCTTCAGTGCTCTCTCACACAATCTATTTCAGCAGTTTGATTTTCTTTCCTTCTTTCTCCCCTCCTTCTTTTCACCTTCCATTTCCCAGACTCTCTTTATCTGTGGGCCTTTCTTATTCCCCCCCCCCCCCTCTCTCTCTCTCTCTCTCTCTCTCTTTCTCTCTCTCTCTCTCTCTCTCTCTCTCTCTCTCACTCTCTCTCTCTCTCTCTCTCTCTCTCTCTCTCTTTCTCTCTCTCTCTCTCTCTCACTGTCTCACTCTCTCTCTCTCTCTCTCTCTCTCTCTCTCCATCTCTAACATTACATTTTGTCTGTCTGTGTCTTTCTGGCAAAGAATTCAAAGAAGTAGTTAGTGTAAAGGGAGGTTATAAGTGGCGGCTGCTATACTTCTGTGTGGGCAATGCAGTGTCAGTGGCACACAAACCTTTCGTAGTTTTGCCGTTCTCTTGGTCTACAACACGCACTCTTTGGCAAGTGGCCGCTTCCACTTACATTTCAGACATTACATTTTGAGTATAGTCTCACGTAGCCAGATGTGGCTGGCAGGCAGAGATCTCAGAATGTATGGCTACTCGAAACTATATTCAGACTCTATTCAGACTCAGATTCAGTGACTTACAGTGAGTCACACACACACACACGCACACACGCACGCACGCACGCACGCACGCACGCACGCACGCACGCACGCACGCACGCACGCACGCACGCACGCACGCACGCACGCACGCACGCACACACACACACACACACACACACACACACACACACACACACACACACACACGGGTGGTAGTGCTATTGTGGCTGCCCAGCCAGATCCACATACTCCACACTTCATTAACATCTGGTAGAAGCCATTACCCAACCTTAGTGGGTATTCAAAGTTGAAATCGAGGCTCAGGGCAGAAAGGGCGTGATATGGCAGACTACATTTGGTCAGAGCCAATCAGATCACTGTACAAATATCCGCTAATCTAGACCACACAACTACTTTATTTTATTTTATTTTATCTCTTCTACTTAACCAAGTGAGACACATTGAGATGTATGTAGAGAGAGCAACCAGGTATACTGTAATAGTTTAAGCCATGGTGCAATATATTACACATCTCATGTAAAACAGCTGCAAACCTCAAGCCTTTAAAATCAGCCAAATTAAGGGATCAGAGATTCCGAGTTTAGCATCTTTCTGCTGTGGATTCCAAAACCATGAAGCATAAAAATTAAAATACATCTTCCAGAGTCTGAAGAAATGTGAGGGACAGAGAAAAGTGGCAGGTTCTGAGAACACAGATCGTCAGAACTTGTGATCTTTCTAAAAAAGCAATTGAAATAAGGTAAAAGTGTAAATCTCCATGGTAAACTGTGTGTACGTATAGCTTTCACACCAGCAGTGTCACAACAGTGCTAGTGTGAATACATCGTTAAGAGTGCCAGCAGAGGCATGCATATAAATGCTATCACCACAATCTGTTACAGGGAGAAATGTAGCTGTAACCTCTCTCTTTTTCCTCATGATATTAAAGCATGGATTCAAATAAATACCTGTTTTTATCTTGAATTTTCTTCACAAGATTATCTGTAATGTTTAACTTTTAAAGTAAACTTTTCATCCAAACCAAACTCCTAGGTATTTTCTCCATATACTTACCATCAGTGGTAGAAGGTATCAGGAGCAGCAGGCTAGATCGGAGGGTGACCTAGAAAAACGAATGTACGTTTGGTTTTGTGTGAATTTAAACCAGGGACCTTCTGGATTACAGGATGGTCCCTCTAACCCAGTAAATGTCAACTCAGGTCCTGGAGACCAACCTTGCTCATTATTTCTCTACTCCACATAATATGTGATGTGTACCACACATTAATCATGGGCAATCTGTCTTGAGAGATTACATTTTGGCTGTCACAAAACTGTCACCAAAGATACGTAGATTCTCTCAAGTTGTGTTCCCGTTTGTCCTTCCTTCTGTTTAGCTCTCTTATTCTCTCCTCCCATGCCACTCTCTCTCGTTCTGGCTGTCGGCTTTTCTCTCTAAAGCATCTTTTGCAACGACGGGATCTATCACTTTCCTGCCATTATTGAATTGCTTTTGTTCAAAAACATCCTGTTGCACCCGTTGTGAAAGCACTTTCAGGTTTGTGTCTGTTTTCTGCTTCCAGTCATCCTCCTGTTCCTTCGTCTCCCCCCCCCCCCCCCTCTCCAATTCTCCCTCCCTACAGGGGTGCCACACCAAATTCTGGGCCCTGGGTACAAGGATTCACTCACATTTTGTGCTTTAACTATTGAAAAATAGCAGATATACAAGCTCACAGCGCGGCACCGAGTGCCACGCTGCGAGCTGGTAGATCTGCTATTTTTGAAAGATCTTGAAAAAAGGTCTTTGAATATTTCAAGTCCTTCTAAGGTTTTTTCAAAAATGATATCTATTTGGCCACGGACCCCCATCTCAAAACATTTAGTTCCAGGGACCCCCCCCCCCCCCCGGGAAGCTAAATTTGAGTTACAGATGTTCGCTTAAAAAATATTTGCACACATTTTCCCGACTTTTCAAAAGCTAAAGTATAACATACAAGGGCCCCTCCACCTTGGGCCCTAGTAACTCAGTCCCACTCCCCCCCCCCCTTGTGACGCCCCTGCTCCCTACCTTCATCTCTCCCTCTCTACCTCCAGCCTCTCCCTCCCTACCTGACTAAATCCATCTCTCTCTCTCACCCTCCATCTCTCCATACATTTTGATGTCAACAGCAGGTTGACAGATGGCTGAGAAGGAAACAGCTTTGAAGTTGTGTTCTAGCATGAAGCGCCGGGTCCTCTAAGGCCAAACATCAAACTTAACCGGTGTCCTCAATTACTAAGGGTACGTTTGATTTGATTCGCTTGAGCGATCGGAACAAGCTCAGAGGTGCTTTTTGTCCCACCTGCTGTGCACCGGGCTGAGTCACCCAAAGCATTTGTTTTTTGATCGTTATTGTAGTTGAGAGACTTTGAAATCGTGGCAAGATCTACGGCTTCTTTTGTTCTCATCTTGAAGCACACCTGTTTTTATTGACTGTTAGGATTATTTTACACCGCATGCGGATGGAGGCAACATGTTGTTAAGCATTAGTCTGCATTAATCTGCATATCCTTGTCTCACTCGTTTATATGAGTTAGGCCATCTACTTTTTACAATGTACTGTAGATGGGGGCATCAACATTGTAAAATCCTCAGTGTGAATCTAACTCCCTCAAGTATACAGTGTATACTGTACATCGAAAATCAACACACACAGCAGAAAATAATGTGTGATATGTCCTCTTTTAGTTTCCTGGACCGGGTATTTTACAAAGATCTCAGTCGTTAAGAAATAGTGATTATTTATAAGCTTGTCTAATGTATTCCATCAAAGTCCAGGCTGCATTTTGCCCTCCACTGCGACAAATCTGTCGGCTGGAATAGGCTATATGCACAGCAGCCATTTTGGAGAGAAGTTGGATGGTCTTCTCACTTCCTTCAGAGGTGTTACCAATAATACTAATGAAGGCTCTGTTCCATTCTGGTCAAACAAAGTCAGGGTGCTGTAATATTGTGCATGTTGGCTCACTAGAAAAACTCTGCTAGTGGGTCTCAAAGTGTGGTCCAGGGACCCTCATGGTTCCGTGGGGGTTTCAAATGACCCCTTTTAGAAGGTGTACTTGAGAGTGTTCAAATATGGAACCAAATGCAGCCGTAAAAGGTTTGAGAACCACTGTTTTACATGAAATGGAACAGAGCCTTCATTAGTATCATTGGTAACACCTTTGAAGGAAGTGAGAAGGCAATCCAACTTCTCTCCAAAATGGCTGCTGTGCATAGAGCCTATTGCTGGTTAGAGAAAAAGACCATTCCTTATTTTAGCTTCCTTGGTTAAGTGTGCCTGAGCAAAACTCTTGACCTCCACCTTCTCCTCCATGCGCTTATTGTGGGCTCGCCTGGAAGGCGAGCACACGTATGTTATCTTCATTATTTATTTGTTTATTTATTTATTTATAGCTATATGTGTATCTCCTCAAAACTTTGGCGCGATTCATCTCCTACACGCTTACACCTTTCAACACCATTCAAATTTTTATGTGTTCAGCTTACTGAGGACACGTGTGCTTGTATTTTTCGTTTTGAAATGTTTTGTAGAATAATTTAAAAAAAATAAAAATGTTTAACTTTAAGCACCCAATGCATTTCCAATGGGTTTAGTGAGTGGGGACAGAGTGGAGAGAAGGATAATAGACCCATGTTTATGTTAAGGCGCTGTGGCTGCAGTGTTCACACTTCAGATATGCTATTTATATCATTGCGTTCACACAGGTCTGCTCTCTGATTTGATCCAAATATCTAAGCTGTGCGATGTATATATTCTGAGTTTCACTAGTAAAGACCACACCATCAAACAATATCAGTTGGGTTGTATTTATTGAATGGATACGGTGTGTATGAATGGAGACTGATTGAGGGATGTACTGAGGATGGTGTGGTGTAGATGGGTTGTGTGATGTAGATGGGTTGAAGAGGCATGGGTGCTTGTTGATCTGGGTGCTAGCAGGTAGCAGTTAGTGGTTCCAGGGGGCGATGAACCCTGGGTGTTTGGCTTTGGGGTCCTCGGATCTGGAGTGGCGCCGAGGTCCATGGATCTGGAGTGGCACCGAGGTCCATGGATCTGGAGTGGCGCCGATTTACGCTTTAAGGCCCCCCCTGGAACCTGAAGGAAAGGATGAGGAAATGTTAGTGGAGCGCATGAGAAAAGTGTGGAGATTGGGGTGGTGGAGGGATGCGAGAAACGGATCAGAGGATAGCAGGTGGAGGCGGTCGTGTATAAATACAACCCTTGGTTGGTTTCAGGGAGGAGATAAGGGAGGAGTTGTTATCAATGGGATCACGAGCAGGTGAGCTTGGGAGGAGTAGAAGTCAGCCAGATTGAAGGCAATAACGTAGTGGGGAGATAGTTCTCCGGTGTGGTCTTCCCTCCTGAACTTATGTTGTACCAACAGCATTTCACTAGTAAAGACCACACCATCAAACAATATCAGTTGGGTTGTATTTATTGAATGGATACGGTGTGTATGAATGGAGACTGATTGAGGGATGTACTGAGGATGGTGTGGTGTAGATGGGTTGTGTGATGTAGATGGGTTGAAGAGGCATGGGTGCTTGTTGATCTGGGTGCTAGCAGGTAGCAGTTAGTGGTTCCAGGGGGCGATGAACCCTGGGTGTTTGGCTTTGGGGTCCTCGGATCTGGAGTGGCGCCGAGGTCCATGGATCTGGAGTGGCACCGAGGTCCATGGATCTGGAGTGGCGCCGATTTACGCTTTAAGGCCCCAAAAAGTGGTGCTTGCTTTGTCACGAACACATGGCATGGGCAGGGTTGGACCACTGGAACGGATGTAGACGGACTTCGCAGGTATAGGATCGAGGCATTTGATTATGGGATAGTGGGAGGTATGGAGAGAACATGTGGTGGGAGACAGGACAGGGTGAGAAGTGGACAGGTAGTTGGGCCATGCTAGAAATTCGGATGAATAGCATCATTGGTGTGAATTAGTTGTAAGTTAAGTCAGATGGAATGTTGATCCATGCATTAGTTAGAGGCAAACACCCTTGAGATCTTGTCCTGGGCACAACCCGGGAGAGTGAAGGAAGGTTAGTTTAGTTCGATCGGTGTGAACGATATGGGGTGTAGATAGGAGTGACGAGTGGTTGTACGGGTGTATGAGGACGGAGCGGCTGGACAGTACAGGGCCCAAAAGAAGCCGCGACAAGATCTGTAATCGTAGCAGTGAATACTGGAGTGAATACTGGAGTGAATACTGGAGTGAATACTGGAATGAATACTGGACCTGGAAAAAATACCGGACCTGTTAGGGTAATCGTAGCAGTGACCTCTTTTCTATTTGGAGAACATGGAGGCATGGAAATACGTTTGGAGGTAGAATGGGGAAAAAGAAGAGGCCAGGGAGGTGCCTCGGGACAGGAAGGTGGCAACAACACCTGCTAAGTAAAGCGGCGACAACGCTTTGGTTAGGTGACAGGAAGGTGGCGACAACACCTGCTAAGTAAAGCGGCGACGACGCTTTGGTTAGGTGACAGGAAGGTCGGCGAGCGCCTTGGCTTAGTCGAGGGGAAGGCGGAACGCCTTTGCTTAGACGAGGGGAAGGCGGAACGCCTTTGCTTGGGTGACAGGGAGAAGGCGGAAACGCCTTTGCTTAGGTGACAGGACGGCGGCGGAACGCCGTGACTGTGGTGAGTGAATGGTTGCTGTTGTGGATGGGGGGATTGGCCGGGTTGGAGAGGAGTGAATGGTTTGATGGATGGTGGAATGAACCCAGTGAGTTTACACTGGAATGAATACACTGGAATGAATACTGGACCTGGAATGAATACACTGGAATGAATACACTGGAATGAATACACTGGAATGAATACACTGGAATGAATACTGGACCTGGAATGAATACACTGGAATGAATACACTGGAATGAATACGCTGGAATGAATACACTGGAATGAATACGCTGGAATGAATACACTGGAATGAATACACTGGAATGAATGCACTGGAATGAATACTGGACCTGGAATGAATACACTGGAATGAATACACTGGAATGAATACACTGGAATGAATACCCTGGAATGAATACTGGACCTGGAATGAATACACTGTAATGAATACACTGGAATGAATACGCTGGAATGAATACTGGACCTGGAATGAATACACTGGAATGAATACACTGGAATGAATACTGGACCTGGAAAGAATACACTGGAATGAATACACTGGAATGAATACTGGACCTGGAATGAATACACTGGAATGAATACACTGGAATGAATACACTGGAATGAATACTGGACCTGGAATGAATACACTGGAATGAATACACTGGAATTAATACTGGACCTGGAATGAATACACTGGAATGAATACACTGGAATGAAAACGCTGGAATGAATACACTGGAATGAATACACTGGAATGAATACTGGACCTGGAATGAATACGCTGGAATGAATACACTGGAATGAATACACTGGAATGAATACTGGACCTGGAAAGAATACACTGGAATGAATACACTGGAATGGATACACTGGAATGAATACACTGGAATGAATACGCTGAAATGAATACACTGGAATGAATACTGGACCTGGAATGAATACACTGGAATGAATACACTGGAATGAATACTGGACCTGGAATGAATACACTGGAATGAATACACTGGAATGAATACACTGGAATGAATACACTGGAATGAATACTGGACCTGGAATGAATACACCGGAATGAATACACTGGAATGAATACACTGGAATGAATACTGGACCTGGAATGAATACACTGGAATGAATACACTGGAATGAATACACTGGAATGAATACACTGGAGTGAATAATGGAATGAATAATGGAATTAACCGGCGTGGGTTAACGGGGGGAATGGAGGTTAGAAATGGAGGCTGTTACAGAGCGGGTACGGAGCGCCAGTAGAGTTGCATTTATTGAACATTTGTGACGTGAAAACGTTGTGACATAGAAATGCATTTGGTATGGAGGAGGCTGAAGTAAGTGATATGAAAAACCTGAGTGAAATGTGACAAGGTGAACCAGTCACGACGGTACCATTGCTCTAGCCTGTATTGTTGTTGGGACTGATAGTATTCAGTGAATCAATGTAGAATGATGGAGGTTGGCAAATGAGTAGGTGAGGACGTGCTGTGGGTATAGGAGTCGGGTGTGTGAAAAATACTTAGCTTTGGGTGTTGGACAGGACTCTGGATCGGGGGTGACGTCATCGCTGTGGGTTCTAGCGGAGGTCCCGTGGAACGAGCCGGCTTGAATGGCGGCGTGGGAGAAGTAGGCTATTTCGCTAGCCGCGGAGGTGACTTGAAACACCGTGGCGGTCGGGACGGGACTGACTGGTTGTGTGAGGATAGGACTGGGGTGGTGTTGTAATGTGCCGAGCCGGGACTGCCGCGAGACGGCGTGTGAACCGGGCCGCTGGCGAACATGTTAAGTTAGTGGCCACGGAATGAAAACAGACTGTAAGGTTGGTGTTTGGTCTCGCTTGCTGGTGCTGGATAGAAGTGATGGCATCGCTGGAGTACGAGGCATCTGTTGTGGGTTGTAGGAGGAGGAATTGTAGGCCTACGTTTGTAGTTAATATTGTTAATCGGTTCGGTTGACCCAGGCACGCGTTGGTGAGCCTGAGCTTGTGTGTGTCCATGCGAGAAACGGATCAGAGGATAGCAGGTGGAGGCGGTCGTGTATAAATACAACCCTTGGTTGGTTTCAGGGAGGAGATAAGGGAGGAGTTGTTATCAATGGGATCACGAGCAGGTGAGCTTGGGAGGAGTAGAAGTCAGCCAGATTGAAGGCAATAACGTAGTGGGGAGATAGTTCTCCGGTGTGGTCTTCCCTCCTGAACTTATGTTGTACCAACAGCATTAAAACTACAAATATCTCTAAATGTCCCCCTCCACTCTACTGATTGAAACAGCTGTGATTAAAGGCCTGTCTGTCATTGGCTGTTCTGTGGTGCTGCAAAGTAACCAAGTACATTTACTCAAGTATATACAAGTACTTGTACCTACACTACAGTACAATTTTGAGGTACTTTTACTCTAAAGTAAAAAGTAAAAAGTAAAATACAGCATTTGACAGCTTCAGTTACTTGTTACTTTGCAGATTTTATTATTAATAAAAAAACATAGATGGACCACTTAATACTGCTATGAAGTTGATCTACAATGTGCACACGCACGCATGCACACACGCGCGCACACACACACACACACACACACACACACACACACACACACACACACACACACACACACACACACACACACACACACACACACACACACAAACAACTGTTACTGTGTTACTGTGGAGACGTTTGCTTGTATTTGTCTTTGAGACATGTTTTGTAGTGTTTTAGAAATTTTAGTTAAAAAGAATAAGGTTTTAGGATCCCGGGCAATGGGATTTACAGTATATATCCTAGAACCCGCAGGGACACTCAGCCGTATTAGTGGTTGTTGTTGGTTGTCAGGGAGATATCACAACCAATGCATTTTCAAATCAGATCCACAAACACAATAAAAGTCATGCTCCACTCCTCAGTCTGGAGTGGCCACATAGAAGAACGCCTTGGTTATAGACATAGTGGAGGACAGATGTGATCTGGCATTGTTAACCTACAGTATATGCACTCAATATACACCTCTAGAACACATAGAATATGTACAGTACAGTAAGGTTCAGTAGAGTACAGTAAAAGTACAGTAAGGTTCAGTAGAGTACAGTAAAGTACAGTAAGGTACAGAAAGGTACAGTACAGTAAGGTATAGTAGAGTACAGTACAGTAAAGTACAAAACAATAGAGTAAGGTACAGTAGAGTACAGTAAAGTACAGTAGAGTACAGTACAGTAAAGTACAGTAGAGTACAGTAAAGTACAGTATAGTAAGGTACAGTAGAGTACAGTAAAGTACAGTAAGGTACAGTACAGTAGAGTACAGTAAAGTACAGTAGAGTACAGTAAAGTACAGTAAAGTACAGTAGAGTACAGTAAAGTACAGTATAGTAAGGTACAGTAGAGTACAGTACAGTACAGTAAGGTACAGTACGGTACAGTAGAGTACAGTATAGTATAGTACAGTAAGGTACAGTACAGTACAGTAAGGTACAGTAGAGTACAGTAAAGTAAAGTACAGTACAGTACAGTACAGTACAGTACAGTACAGTAAAGTACAGTACAGTACAGTACAGTACAGTAAGGTGCAGTACAGTATAGTAAGGTACAGTACAATACTGTAAGGTACTGTACCTTACAGTACCTTAAAGTATCCTATTTGTTGGGTTGGAAGCGAGCCCACACTGTTTCGAAGGAACAGTATTTCTAGTTTATCTATTTATTTAGTGGCCATTTTCTTTCTAGATTCTGATATTTATTTGTGTTTCTTCCCTGTTTGCAAATGTCTCTGCCTTGCCTAGTTATTTGGGTTCTAAAGTATAAATGTGATGCCTTGTGTATCTCACTCTTCAAAGTGTTAGTTTAACTTGGAGAGTGTGAAAATTAAACTGTAGCGTTAACTCTGAGAGTGTACACATGAACCTTTAAGTGGGTCCATGTTTATACGATCAGGTTTAAAAATTCAGCTTCAGTGTTTCCTGACTATATTTTAGTCCACATGAAAAATGTATGCATGAATATTCATAGTTAGTTTTTCCTGCATATTCATCCCTGATAAGTCCCCTGTAACTAAACCCGGCTCTAATGCCATCAAAGAGGAGTGAGAAGCGCAGAGTCATTTTTAGAAAATCTCCAATCCTCTGCCTGCTTAATAAAAATTAATATATTTTTTTAGCACTCATCCTTAAGGATTAGCATGGTATTTATTATGGGGCAGTGAATAATGGTTTGCAAGAGAGGCACGTCGCAATTAAAACCTGAGCGCTTTTCGCTTCATTTATCACATACAAACAGCTGTAATCAATGCGGGAATGTAATGGATGTCATATAATATGTATGATGATGAATAACCCGGGCAGGAAAGTAAAGGGCATTAGGGTTTGATCTATACTGCCAGGTGATGTGGAGCTTCTCACTGCATGCGCTCACAACACGGCGTGCTTGTGGATCTGCTAATATATGCTGGTATGTGGGACACCGTCATACAACTAAGTATAAATCACATCAGGCTTTAGAACTTGGAGCTTCTCATGTGAGGCACGATCATGGATCGATTGGGTGAGGGAGATGGGGGGGGATAAATCTGTGCTTGTGTTTTTTATTATCCTCCTCCTCTCATGAATGTTTATGGTCAGTGATATGCTTTGTCCCTGCTACTGGACAGATACAATTACATACATGCTATTTGGTTTTTTGAAATGTGGACTGTCCGATATGTTGGATCAGGGGCGGAGCGTCCGGGTAAGCTGGGTTAGCGGCCGCTTACTGGCCCGCGGATCAGATCACATGATGGACTTTTATTTTATTAGGATTTAGATGCACTTTGCGTGCTCCCGGACTCAAGAAAACTTTAATGTCACTTCAAGCTTTCATTTATTATGTAGACTAGCAGCAGCATGACCAATTAACAGTGGTGCGTTATCTGACTGGCTTGTCCATCACGAGCACGGTCCATTACCGTTCCTGCTATACTACTAACCATGTAACCAACACAACCCCTCAGGAGGGTTTCTTCCTTTACAAAAAACTAAAATAAAAACTGGGCCCCTGCTGGCCTAGTGGCCCAGGCACATACCACATATGCTCAGATGCCTGACAGTGCGGGTTCGAGTCCCGATCCCGATGACCTTTGCTGCGTGTCACTCCCCGTCTCACTCTGCCTGTTTCTTCTCTATCTTAACTGTGTACTATCAATAAAGACAGAAAAGCCCCCCATCCCTCCAAAAAATATATAAAAAAAAAAAAAAGAACTATTGGAAAATAGCAGATCTACAAGCTCACTGCCCCCTGCAATGCAACTTTTTGCTGTACAAAGAAGTAAAAATTCATTCAGTTGTAAAAAACAAATCCCATCCCTCCGTTTTTTGTATGAATTGAAAGCTGGACTTGCAAAACCTTCTTTTAAATGACTACATTTCTTATTCAGATAAACTGCAGTAACCTCAGAGGGGGAAGCAGGGTTGAGAATCCCCAAAATGGACACTAAATGTACAGCAGTTCCCAGAGGGTGAGAGTGCAATGCATAAGACGGCCTATCTCTGCAGCCACATGGACCCCTTGTTTGGCCAAGAGTCCAACAGCATGCTGTCCACTCTGCTGCATGTCTCCCTCTGAACAACGCTGAGGGAAATGCACTGTCCTTTATCACTTTCTCATAGGTCGTCATTATGTTCAACTGCACGTACTGTAGCCACAACAACAGTAGTAAACAAAGGAGGCAGAACATTGTTACCAGCTACGACGTTGTTTGTTCTTATATCTTACATTTTCTCTCTCTAGATTTTTCTCTGCTTCGTCCAATTCCCTCCAAAATAGTTGCAACATTATTGCTTAGGCCTATGTAATTGATTTATGCAGTGTGTGTAAATGCACACTACAAGGCCAGCAGAACATCAAATATGTCACACAAATTATGCCATGCATTGGAAAATATATCGCATTGTCACATCACAAATAAATACCTAATCTACGAGCTAGTAGATCGGATATTTTGGGCAAAGACAATTGGGTGTTGAAGGAAAAAAAAAACGGTCATAGTTCAGTTGTAACTCAAGTTCAAAATCAAAATCCAGCATCTAGTGGTCCTCCTCACCCACTCTGGGATGTAAAAATGTGTGAATAACCTGTGAATATCCACCCTCTCACTCAGGCAATCAGGCTGCATTGAAGTGAAGTGAGAAAAACGCTTTCATCTCTCAGCATTGAAGTGCTTTGGAATAACCTCTGAAATGACACTGACTGGACGACTCTGTGTGTGTGTGTGTGTGTGTGCAGGGGCGTCACAAAGGGGGGGGGAGTGGGACTGAGTTACTCGGTGGAAGGGGCCTTCATTATTTTATACTTTAGCTATTGGAAAAATAGCAGATATACAAGCTCACAGCGCGGCACCGAGTGCCGCGCTGCGAGCTTGTAGATCTGCTATTTTTGAAAAGTCGTGAAAATGTGTGTATTTTTTTTAAGCGAACAATTGTAACTAAAATGTAGCTTCTGGGGGGGTCCCTGGAACAAAATATTTTGAGTTGGGGGTCCGTGGCCAAATACATATCATTTTGGGGGTCCTTCACATGAAAAAGTTTGAGCACCACTGACATAGAAAATGGACCCCTGTTTTTTCAAAAATAGCAGATCTATAAGCTCGCAGCGCGGCACCGAGTGCCGCGCTGCGAGCTTGCATATCTGCTATGTTTCAATAGTTAACGCAGTGAATCCTTGTACCCAGGGCCCAGAATTTGGTGCGACACCCCTGTGTGTGTGTGTGTGTGTGTGGGTGCGTGCGTGCGTGCGTGCGTGCGTGCGTGCGTTCGTGTGTGTGTGTGTGTGTGTGTGTGTGCGTGTGAGTGAGTGAGTGTGAGTGTGTAAATGTGAAGCTCCATTGTACACTCTCAGGATTAAATGAACACTCAACAGTGTAGTAGTGTAGTATATCACTTTAATTTAGGCCGAGTTTAATCACCGGTGTAAAGCAGCGGTAAGTGCAGAAACAGCAGCTGAGGCGGAACATCCTTATTCTCCAGTGCTGTAATAAGGTTGATAGAGTCAGGAGGATGTGACCCGCACTGATTATACCATGATTATATGAAAGGAACATTGCAATAAACATTGCGCAACACGTGAGCTTCTAGATAGAGATTTTGTGTAGCGGGGGAAAAGAAGTACAGTATATAGGGTTTAAGTGGTTAATTAATGGCACAGCAAAGTACACCATCTCACACGGATACACAGTAGAACGCTGCGTGTATTATCTTCTTCCTTTTACAAGATAAGGAGCCCGTTTCTACTACCGCGACGTGAGGCGGGACCACGGCTGCTAGGACGCAATCGCCCTTGCGGTCCAAATCATTAAGCAAAGAGCCGTCGGCGACGGGGTCCCACCTCTTTCACTGAACGCTTTGGTTCCCATGGTGACGCGTCTATGGAGCAGACATTTTGGGCACAACGTGGAAAGGGACCTTCTGGCGTAGTACAGACGGCTGCTACGGCGGCAGGTTGATCTATTGAGCGCTGATCATATCCGGTTGCCGTTGTCATCTGCCGTCGCCATAGCGCTGCTTAAATTCGCTAATGTATGAGAAACCTCAACTCCATTCTCATTTCAAATTTGTATGTTTCTTTTTGTTGGTAAATCATACAAGAGGGTTGCACAAAGGTAGTGAAAATAAAAGATCTACAAGCATTGTGAGCTTGTAGATAGGCTATTTTCATAATTTCAAAAATGTTTCTAAAACAATAATAAAAAAGGAAGGGCTCAGTTTGGACATACGTGGTTTCCACCCAACACCGATGATATTCTTCAGACAGCTGCTGTACGTTATAGTTAGATGATTGTAGGCCTCTGTACAGTAAGTAGAGCAACAACACCAGCTAGGGTTAGAGGTTAGTTTCCCCACTGGAATTACCTTTGTTAAAAATGTATTCGCTCATGCTTCTGCTACTGTATTTGGTACTGTAAGGTAGAAGGCTTCCAGCGCCTTTCAGAATGTTATGCTGACGTGAGGAAAGAAATGGTCTTGTGGGTTGTTTGCTGCAGCACTGGGGACTGTAAATGAACATCCTCTCATGTCATTGTTCAGTGTGAACATATCATTTATTCAACATTTTCCAGTTGAATTTTATTTATATCATTTTATTCAATGCAAAAGAGTAAAGCCTTTGCAGACAGGGTCAGATTTTCTGCAGTGAAAAAGCAGACAATATTATCAGAATTTGAACAAATTCGGACCAGATGTGCATGAGACACCATAGAGACACCATGTGTTAATTTATTGTCTGGTTTTTCTGTGAGGAAAATCAGACTCTGTCAGCAAAGTCCTTTAGTCTAACCTTTAACTATAATCGGATGGTACACCATATTTATATCTACTACTAGAGGTTTGGGCCTCACATCTAGAGTTCAGGCCACTATGCGGCCCTCACACCTATGCCCATATATGGAAATATCTCTGTCAGTCCATGTCCCTTTTAAGCCCATATGGATCCCATATGGATCCTTGACCCTGTTATGCCAATATTTTGTGGATCCCTGATGTCATCAGTATATGGGCATGCTGGAAAAAAAATCCATATAGGGAGATCTCTGTATCTGTCAGTCTTTGTCCCTTTTATGTCCATATATGGAGATCTCTGTATCTGTCGGTCGTTGTCCCTTTTATGGCCATATATGGGGATCCCTGATGCCATCAGTATATGCCCCTATCTATCTATCTATATATCTATCTATATATCTATCTATCTATCTATCTATCTACAGTGTCTGTCTGTCTACACAAAACCGCATAATTAATGGTCAATGGCATTCAACTGATAATTCTCTGCTGAGCATCCAGTAGATCTTTTGAATGGGACAGTTAACATGGCCTCTCTGGCTCCTCTGTTCCAGATGGGAGGTACCATGTACAACACGGGGAAGCATGTGTCTCTGAGGCCAGACAAGGCCCACCTGGTGAACATCTCTGGTGGTCCCCTGGGCTACAGCTACAGACTGGAGGAGGTCAGACTGCACTTCGGCAGCGAGGACGCCCACGGCTCAGAGCACCTCCTCAATGGCCAGGGCTTTCCTGGAGAGGTGAGTGACGGAGAGATAGACACGCTGACAGACACACTCCCGAGCTTTAGAATGATTCCTCAGGGATTTCCTTACCGAGGCTGAGAGATAGACACAGCTGGGTAGAGTGGCAGGCTGACAGAGACAGACAGGCTGAAAGAAGCAGACACATAGGGTAATACACTATGGAGATGGCGTTCACCCAGCAAACATGTTTAGTTTTTTTGTTTTCTCCCCAGCAATTGTATTTATCAAGATTTGCAAACAAACAACAGATCACATCTAGGGGGCTTCAAATGGTAAATGGTCTTTTTTTAAGATATGTTTTCAGACTTTTATGCCTTTATTAATAGGACAGTAGGGCTCGAACCAGCGACACGCTGTCAGGCTACACTTACCATCTGTGGTATGCAACAGATATTATTCATATAATTATTATTATAAATAGTAATAATATTAATCTGGAATACCGATGTTATTACATTTTCCTCATGTGATAGATTACATAATTACATAAATTTGTCTTGTCTTCTCTCTCTGTCTTATTTTTGGAATGTGTCTGTTTATCTGTCCTCCAATCTTTTCGTCCAGCCTGCCCATCGGTCCTTGCTTGTATGCTTCTGTCTATCAGTCCTTCTATCTCCCTCCGTATTATCTCCATCTACAGCCGATGTGAGTCCAGAGCAGGCAGCCATGTTATTGGTAAAAGCAGTGTGTTTATCCACACGTAGCCAGGGGGGTGTCACACCAAATTCTGGGCCCTGGATTACAAGGATTCACTCACATTTTGCGCTTTTGCTTGTAGATCTGCTATTTTTGAAAAATCTTGAGATTTGTGCAAGTCTTTGAATATTTCCTAATCCTTCTAAGGTTTTATGAAAAACCTATGTTTCTACCCCCAAAATGATATGTATTTGGCCACGGACCCCATCTGAAAAATAGTTCCAGGGACCCCCGAGAAGCAAAATTTTAGTTACAAATGTTCGCTTACAAAATAAATATATTCAAAGATTTGCACACATTTTCATGACTTTTCAAAAATAGCAGATCTACATGCTCTGTGAGCTTCTATACCTGCTATTTTTCAATAGCTAAAGTATAAAATAATTAAGGCCCCTCTAACTTGGGCCCTAGTAACTCAGTCCACTTTTCCCCCCCTTGTGACGCCCCTGACGTAGCCTTTGCAAGTAAAACCATCTCAAGACAGATTGATAGATGGTGCAAAAGTGAGGAATAGGGAAAACTGGACAGACATTAACAGATTCATAGAAAAGAGACCAAGAGACAAGTATTACCTTTGGATCATTGTTTAACATCTTGTCTCCTAAATCTATCATCCTTTATCTAATAGATATTAGATATAGACTCATCATGGGATAAGTTTGTTTGCAAACTCAAACACACATGGGTAAACACATTTACACAGTATATGCAAACAGACAGACGCTTCTTAACAGCTTCATTATGAATATTAGTGATGTACTAATATGATAATTGCTGTGGGCTAATGGCTGCCTGACAGACAGCTTCATTATGATTAATTACTATATTATTATTCACTGGAGACGGGTAGCACTCTTAATAGGTGAGCGCGCGCGCACACACACACACACACACACACACACACACACAAACACACACACACACACACACACACACACACACACACACACACACACACACATACACACACACACACACACACACACACACACACACCACACACACACACACACACACACACACACACACACACAGCAACGTGCACACACTTCTCAGGATACTGTATGTATATAGGGACTAGTGAGAGCCGACACATACCCTTCACCAACACATACAAACTCATTAGATGAATGCACTCACAATTGCGTAGACACAGACACACGTACGTACGCACATAAACACACGCATGCACGCACCGCGCACACACACAATTGCACACGCACACGTGGCGTGCAGTCACAGTTACATTCCATCATCTTTCATTAAGTTGTAACCTTATCAAAGTCTTCCTGCCAATGAGAGGATAATTAGAACCCGGGGTGTCAGAGCTGGAAAAGGAAGACTGTAACCGTGAGTTCCCTGAAGGGTTTGGGCTCCCAGGCACACAGAGTACATGGTGTGTTTACCATCACAATGACTGGTAAACAACACAACGTGTCCCACAGAGACATTGAGACGTTAGAGAAAGTGGAGAGGTATCGGAGACACCACTGCTCACTTGTCTCTCCTCTCTGTGCCTTGTTACCGACCGCATTGCTAATTGATAGCTCTCTCTCTCTCTCTCTCGTCTCTCTCTCTCTCTCTCTCTCTCTCTCTCTCTCTCTCTCTTGCTCGTATTCTTCCAACTGTCTTCCAAACTCATCGCTCTATCTTTCTTTCCCCCCGTCACACTGTCTCTCTCTCTCCTAATTTCTCCCAACTCTTGTTCATCCTCGCTCTCTTTTCATTAACCCTGACGTTCTGTCACTCTCTCTCCCAACTTCCCCCAACTCTTGTTCACTCTCGCTGTCACTTTACTTCCCAAATCGCTCTGTCAATCTCTCTCTCTCTCTCTCTCTCTCTCTCTCTCTCTCTCTCTCTCTCTCTCTCTCTCTCTCTCTCTCTCTCTCTCTCTGCTCCCATTACCTCTGCCTGTTTTTGATATGCTCTGTAACGTCACCAGAAGTTGAGAAGATTTGAAGTATTCTTTCCTGATTAAGTAATACTTTTCTGTCCTTCTGTCTGTTGCCTCTCTCACACTCTCTCTCTCTCTCTCTCTCTCTCTCCTCTCTCTCTCTCTCTCTCTCTCTCTCTCTCTCTCTCTCTCTCTCTCTCTCTCTCTCTCCTCTCTCTCTCTCTTGCGTGCTTTCTTTCTATTCATTGTATGCTATCTATCTCTATCTCACTTAATGCTCTCCCTTTCCTCTCCTTGTTTCTTTTTCCTTTTTCTGAAACTATATTTGTCTCCTTCCCTTTCCCTCCTCCCCCCCTCTCTCCCTCTCTCCCCCCCTCCCTCTCTCTCTCCCTCCCCAGGTTCAGTTGATTCATTACAACCAGGATCTATATGCCAACTACACTGAGGCAGCTAGGAGCCCTCATGGAATCGCAGTGGTGTCTATCTTCATTAAGGTCTGTACACACATAACTGAACAAGTCATTACTGTGCCATCCACTAATAATCAGTTCATAATACACTAAAATACACGTAGCTTAATCGGATGGCCTCAGTTGCAAAAGTTTGGAACCACTGAAACTCATTATGTTAATTTATCAGTTACAGTTACTATGTCACTATACGGTGGGTGGCTGAGATCTAGGATGGATCTGCATTGAGCAATGCAAAGCTGTGGTGGACGTTCCCAAGGGCATGCCTGTATACAGTATCCACAAGTTTCCAACATCCATGTGCATTGCGCAGAAAGTGTGTGGCAGTTCCGGCGTCACAGCGAGAGTGATCTACAAGCTCACAACGGTTGCATCTGCGACGCGACGTGAGCTTGTATGTCTGCTGTTCTCTGGATGTGTCCCACACATAGTGAATTCTCGCAGAAACAGGTGGATAGACTCTGTACCTCCACAAGTACAGCCTGCTCATACAGCCACAGTCAGACAAGGCACGTTACTGAAGTG
>NC_137813.1:28033034-28255534 GCF_963921795.1 Nannobrachium achirus | reverse complement strand
CTGTAGGAGGTAGAGACTTGAGACCATACCGTACTGTATGTGCTGTAGGAGGTAGAGACTATACCGTACTGTATGTGCTGTAGGAGGTAGAGACTTGAGACCATACCGTACTGTATGTGCTGTAGGAGGTAGAGACTTGAGACCACCACCCTTGGGAGCAACAAAGGAACTGGCGGCAATACTTTGTGTGTGTGTGTGTGTGTGTGTGTGTGTGTGTGTGTGTGTGTGCGTGTGTGCGTGTGTCTGTGCGTGCATGCGTGTGTGTGTGTGCATGTTAGAGAGAGAGAAAGATTAAGGAAGAGTGCACATGTATTCATGTGTTGCGTGGTGTGTCCTTGTGCTTTCATCAGAGCTGAAATGCATTGCGTTAATGGTGCAGAGTTGTGCAATGTGAAACTTCCTTTGAATTGCAAATGAAGACAGTCTAAACACACTGAGTACATTTAAATCGCAGATGGAAGATGGATCATTTCACATATTATCCATAAATTATGATTTTCTCGTGTCATGTACACAATAGAATCCTTAGTGTTCATGGTGTATGATGGGGTTACAGGGGAGCACATCGTGTCACTTTGCGATGCGTTGTGAGCAGTGTTGTTTTTGACAGCAAAATTTGATTTAGTTTTAGTCATAGTCTTTTAAATAAAATGTAACTTGGTTTTAGTCATAATTTAGTCACCTGAAAAGTTTTAGTCTAATTTTGTCGACTAAATCTACAGTTGATTTAGTCAAATGAAATGTATTTTGGCAGGCCTTGTTGGCATCGTAATGACTGATTTTACACTGGGTTGTGTGCTGAAAATAGCCGATCTACAAGCTCTGCTATTTTCAGCACGCAACACCTGAGAGCAACCAAACATAAAATTACTCTCTTCTCCACCCTAATGTTTTAGTCTAGTTTTTATTTTGTTGACGAAAGTGTCAATATATTTAGTCTTAGTTTTAGTCATCACAGCTTAGTTTTCATTTCGTTTTTATTTAGTTTTCGTCAGTGAAAAAAACAGTCGACAAACATTTTTCGTCATAGTTTTAGTCGACGAAATCAACACTGGTTGTGAGCTGTATCTTTGCCAAACGTTTGCACATTCTCTGCCTATCTTCTGCCATCTCAGTTTCACCAGTACCTCTCCTGCTCTCCAACTTCCCTCGCTGTACCTCTGTCTCTCCTTCAACCTCAGACATGTCTCACACCTTATGTATATCCTTCTCTGTCGTTATCACCACTTCCCTCCCCCAACCATTGTATTATTACCATTTCCTATGAATTTTTTGTTGTTGTGTGTGAACACAGAGCAAGTCATATGCCTTTGCTGAGCATTTGGGCATCATGGTTTTTGCCCATTCTCCTCCTGTAGACAGGGGTGTCACGCCAAATTCTGGGCCCTGGGTACAAGGATTCACTGCGGGCCCCCCATGAATGTTCTTCATAGGGGGAGGGGGTTTAACCCATTTAGACTGGGAACGCATTATTTTGTGTTTTAACTATTGAAAAATAGCAGATATACAAGCTGAGTGCCGCGCTGCGAGCTTGTAGATTTGTTACTTTTGAAAAATCGTGAAAATGTGTGCAAGTCTTTGAATATTTAAAATCCTTCTAAGGGTTTTTGTTTCTATGTCAGTGGTGCTAAAAAGAATTCACCTTGGGCCCTAGTAACTCAGTCCCACTTTTCCCCTCCTTGTGACGCCCCTGCCTGTAGATGCATTCCCTGCGGCTCCTCAGTCAGAATGAGCCCTACAAGATCTTCATGAGCATGAGTGACAACACGCGGCCCACCCAGGCCCTGCTGCAGCGCTGCATCAGGACCAACATCAACTTCAGCAAGCAGGGACGCGACTGTCCCAACAACCGTGCTCTGCGGCCTCAGTACAGAGGTATGCAGGAGCATGCTATGCAGTGTTTCTCAATCTCTGGCAGTGTACAAATGGAACCAAATGAACCCATCATGGTTCATTTGGTTCCATTTGTACACTGTCAAGAGTTACAGGCTTGTATGGGTCCATTTAGACCCCCTTAAAGGAACCCATCACAGAGTCCCTGGAATCCACTTTGAGAGAACCACTGCAGTAGTGTGTGTGTGTGTGTGTGTGTGTGTGTGTGTGTGTGTGTGTGTGTGTGTGTGTGTGTGTGTGTGTGTGTGTGTGTGTGTGTGTGTGTGTGTGTGTGTGTGTGTGTGTCTGATGTATCTCCTGCCATCTCTCTCTCTCTCTCGCTCTCTCTCTCGCACGCACACATGCACATGCACACGCACACACACACACACACACACACACACACACACACACACACACACACACACACACACACACACACACACACACAGTATGGGGGGGGGGGCGGTGTGACGAGACCTCTGTAAGTCGGATGTCAAAGATTGCTGTTACAGTATTCACACACTCCGGTTGTACCTACGGTACAATAACATGACTTCATGTGTGTGCAAAGTGCATGTTGCAATGACTCACAAGCAACAATTTACTGTACTGTACTGTATGTTACAAAATTCTTTCTTTTCTTTTTTTATTTTATTTCGTGTTTTCTGTATGTATCAAGAGAGAGAGAGAGCGAGCTTGGTGTTCTCCCCAACCCATTGTCATGACTCCCTAGTCAACTGCTTATTTTGTCTATGCCTAGGGCAGGCTCTGTGTGTGTGCGTGCATATGAAAGCGAGAGAGAGAGAGAGACTGCCCCAACAAAGATGCCCTATGACACCCAGAATACATACTTGTTTGTGTATGTGCATCCGTGTGAAGAGAGAGAGGGAGGGAAAGAGAGGGAGACTGACTCTAGAAAGTTGCCCTATGACCCCAGAATACATACTGTATGTGCCTGCAGGCATGCGTGACAGAGTCACAGATTGATAGAGTGAGAGAGACAGAGAAAAACTCCATTTAGACAGAGTGGAGCAGAACATGTTAAATGAAGTTGGCTGTTGAGGGTTGGTTTGGTTTGGTTTGTGTGTGTGGGTGTGTGGGTGAATGTGTTGGCAGGTGTAGTAGGTGTGGTGTTTCTGTGTGTCTTGATAGCAGGGGAGGAAAGAGTTGGAGGGAGGAATACATTTGCTAGAGAACACAAAATCAGGTGGAAGCGAGCAAGTTGTTTGGATATGTTCACTGGCACCAATTAGGGCTGAAAAGTTAAGTAGATTTCAGATGCCCCGAGGCTACCTGGTGCCTCTCAAAGATAAAGCTACATTGGAGATGCGATAAGATGAAATGCAACTCATTCCTGAAAAGATATTTGGTCATTTCAGTTGGCAGAAATGTGCAGCAGTGAAGACACAAATTCAGCTTTATAATTCCGTTAACCTCCCGACAGTTGGTGTTCCCGGTTTGAGGCTGATCTGAAGTGATTATCTGGCCAGATCAGAGTGTGAGGCGTTCAAAGATCCAATCTTAAGCCTCCTAATGTGCTCACAGACGATCAGACCGCCCGATAATTATCAAACATTTCTTATATTTATCTGGGTGATATGTCACTGTCTGAGTGGGACAACCGAGAGAGACAAGTCTAAGAGACTGACGTGAAGAGAATGAGAGGACCGTTGACATGGCGAGCAGTTGAGACAAAGTGTTATGTGTGACAGCTGTGGCTTTTCGATATCTGGCAAGAACACTGTCTATAGAGCAATGTATAATGTCGATACACTAATTATAAATTAGCCATTGTGCTATGGGCACTTCATCATCTCTGTTCTCCCTGTCACCTCTATATGCTCTTATCCAAAGTGACTTACAGGTGTGAAATCAACATGTCCTCCCAGACACGTCACAACCTTTCGTCTGTATACCACAGAAAGTTGGCTTCTGCACGTGATCATGCGACTTGACGCTAGGTGAGATTACGTGAGGTGCTGCGTTGCTCAGTCAGGCACGATAATCTTATCAGATTATCCTTATGTGTGAGGCAACAGGATTTGAAAATCCGTTCGGGATTTCAAAACACCTGTAGTGTGTACCCAGCTTTAGAAGACTCAATTCTCAAATCTCCTTCCCCTTTAAGTACTATCACATCTCTTATCTCTCCAAAAACCCAGATCTCATTGAGATGAAAACCGTTTATTGCATTGTATTTGGCAGTGTGGCTCTGCTCTGCCCTTTCGTGATGCTCCAAAACAAATCTGCACAAGCGTGACGCAGAGATCACGGAGCCCCGCGTGGCAGAGCCTAAAGATACTCAGATGCTAAGAACATGATGACATACGTACATATACAGTACCAAGCCACTGACATGTTGACACAGTGAAGTGCTACTACGGAACGAGGCTGGGGAGGTGGTGGGAGCTTGGTCACTAACGAGCTGTCATTTGCAGTAGTAGCAAAACATGTTGAGAATGTAAGCGAGAGTGAACGTCAGCCTGCTTAAAAGACGGTATTAAATAAATTCTGTAAACAACAACAACTCGTTTCTTATTCCCATATGAGACCAAAAGAAATAAGAGACGAGAGTCAGATCAAGGTGTAAATGGAGTTTACTTTGGAGAGGAAAATCCAGACACAGGCAGACATACGGTAACAGGCTCCTCTAAAGTTCCTCTAACGAGATGGAGGCTAAACAACAGTATATATGAATCACCAGTATAACCGTGGTGGAACTCTTTAATTGGTTCTTGAGAATGTGACAAGACAGAGTCACATAGGGTCGGTCCTCTGTATATTTCCACTAGTCAGACCCAAGGTTGTTTTTTTCCAGATAGTGATATACAATAAGCATGGATGTCACACAGTCCATATTAACATGGCAATATATTTATCAATACAAACGATATGATTAACTACAAACAAATGAAGAATATCCTATCAGACTGCATAGTTGTTCCACATACGCTCATCTGAAACGGCCACGATCTGAGACCGGCTCGACTCCAGTGCCTGCCTGAACTACCACGATGCTCCTTTTCTGGACATTTTTAGAACCTCAAGGCGTTGTCTGCATCCACCAGGGGCAAGCTCTTACACTAATATGCTCCAGATCTAATTATCTAATCAATTGTATAGATTTATAATTGATCTGTGAAGAGGCCAAAGCCAAATCCATTCTCGTACAAACTTGTCTCTTATGATTGAATTGACAATTTCATTCAAACAATTACGGAATAAAAATCGATCCAAATCTCAGAGAGTCTCGGGACAGGACTGCCGTGAAGACTACAGCAAGGAATGATACCGTCATTGTCGGGGCAGAAACCTCGTACAGTATCTCCGAGTTTCAAATTTGTACGTTTCTTTGTAAAGTAAAGCCCTGCTTCATCATACAAGACTGTCGTACAAAACTAGTGAAAATGGCACACAACGGCACACAGCACCTCCCGGTGCGAGGCGTTGCTTGTAGATCGTCTATTTTCACTATTTTAAATCGTGATTAAAATAACAAAATAAGGAAGGTTTTGATCATACAAGGTTTTCACCCGACAACGACGATATGCAAAGTTAGCCCCCTGGAATCCATGCTGATTCGCTGTGTTTTTCTCTCTCACTTCTCTACTCAGTCTGACAAGGGTTCTATTTGACAAACATCACCAATTACGTAGGCAAGTGAGGAAGTGACTTGAGTTTTACATTAAAAACACTGTTAAAAAAGAAAGATGCAGAATGTAGCAATCAGTCTGGATTCCACTCTAATGCAAAGTAGTGGTGATAAATATAATGCACTAATAAACATACGATATGCATGAAGATATGCATAATACATATAATATATGTTAACGCCATATAACTCCATATAATGTATGGGCATGAAAGAGACACAGACAGACAGAGATAAGAGATCTCTATATACTGTATGGGCATGAAAGGGAGACAGACAGACAGACTTGACATCAATGGTGATTATTCTTCCCAATGGGCACCGGTCTAGTAGTGTATAATTATACAGCATGCACAATTCATAAAGACAGGTACAGTATAGAGAAATACGTATTCCATTTAATAAATGCATTAATTTGTTATAGTCAGTTCTTTCTTGTTGAGGTCATTTTGATACTTCTTATTCAATTTCAGAAGCAGAAGAAAAAAGTAATAATCACAGCCTCACAGAAAAAAAAAAACTATAATTAAAAATGTGGGACATTTAAATATTAATATCAATCTGAATACAGGGGATACAGTCTGTGTGTGTGTGTGTGTGTGTGTGTGTGTGTGTGTGTGTGTGTGTGTGTGTGTGTGTGTGTGTGTGTGTGTGTGTGTGTGTGTGTGTGTGTGTGTGTGTGTGTGTGTGTTTCTGTCTTTGATAGGAAGGAGGAAGAGAGTTGTGACCACCCATGGGAGCAACAAAGGAAGAGTGAGGGCAGTGAATTGTGTGTGTGCGCGTGCGCGTTTGTGCGTCTATGTGCACGTGTGTATTTACTTTAAAGCTTGTGTCATCATATCCTCAGGGAATATGCAGCCCAGCCTCCTCTTCCTCATCTTCCTCTTCTCTCTATCTTTGGTATTGATTCCATCGACCACCGACAGGTGCATATACTGTACTCTGTAACATTCATCCGAGTTCATTTAAAGGACCACTTCACCAATGTTCAACCTATCTTTATAAATGGTCCTCACTGATAAACATTTCAATGGGGTTCCATTTTTGTCTCACAGTACAGGACTCGGGCTGTGGACAGTTCGGCAACTCACCTACCAGTGACATCATCGATGGGGAATCCAAGCTTTTACAGGCATATTCCTGGAAAGTTAGCATCCTATAATAGAAGCAATTTTTTCTTGCGTTAATTGGAAACAAAATACATAATTTTAAATCTTGTTTGAAAGGACGAAACCTGCCTGCCGATGACATCACTGGTAGGAGGGTTTCTGATCTGTCCACAGCCCTCCTCCGAGACACAGAGCCAATAGGCTGAAATGGTACAATATTATCATGATCATTACTGAGGATCAGAGACGTGCAGAGAATCTTAGAGAGGCAGGGGCTGACATTTCTAAAAGGGTCTTTTGGTAAAAATATCGAAAATAACCGACCTCCAAGCTCACAACGTGCCATGCTGCGATTCGTTGTGAGCTTGGAGGTCGGCTATTTTCGGTGTGATACCACACTGAACTAAGCATAATCAAGTGAATACTGGAGATGTGGCGTACCGCATGGTTTTCTACACAGAGAAGGCAATTCTTTCAACATAAGATGCTGCACTCAAGTTCAGGAGAGTCTGGACAAGGCAATTCTCTTGCATGCTGCCTTCAGGTGTGGCATGGAAAGAAGGCATTTGCATTTCTTTCACCATAGTAAAAACTGCAATCATGGTCTGGAGAGGGCACTTTTTACAGACGGATAAAAGGGCAGGGGCTCAAGCCCCCTTTGATGTCTATGTGTGCACGTGCCTGCTGAGGATCAATTATATGAGCATAGGTTGAAAATGGATGAAGTGCTCCTTTAACTCAGTGAATGTACAAGCAGCGGCGTCAGTTTGGAAAAAGCTAAGGTATGGCAACATGACTGGTGTCTTGCACGCGCGCCCTCGCGCGCGTGCAAGACACCAGTCATGTTGCCATACCTTAGCAACAGGCACGATGAAAAGTCAATTTTGTTATTTCCCCCTGTAGCCAAAGTATGGCAGCTGCCATAGCTTGCCATACCCAATTGACGCCTCTGTGTACAAGTGCATGTGCACACCAGAGTTACAGATGGATAACCCTGAGGAGTTTACTGTGTAGTGTAGTGTGTGTGTGTGTGTGTGTGTGTGTGTGTGTGTGTGTGTGTGTGTGTGTGTGTGTGTGTGTGTGTGTGTGTGTGTGTGTTTTCATGTATGAGCACAAAGGAGTCATATCCTCAGGGGGAAAATTATCACACACACACCACTATCCTGATCTCCTCTATATATCTGCGTTATCGACCCACCCGTGTACCAACACACTCACATCACATGGATCCACCAGGCCTCTGTCACTGCGTTGATACAGGCCAGTTACAGTATACACTATACACGGCCTCTGAGGTCTGTACACAGCCTCCATAGTGAGATCTGTATAGACATTCTCTTTGCTAAGGTCTCTGAGGTCTCCATTAGTATCTGCGCTGAGATATGTAGCCGCTGTACTGAGGTCTGTAGTCCCTGTGCTGAGAGCTGTTGTGTCTGTACTGAGATCTGTGCAGCTCAACGTCGAGGCACACAGAAAACATTATTTTGACTGAGTTCCATGAAACTGGCTTCTGTCGATATATATTGGATTTGTGAGAGAGAAGCGGTAGAAAGAGAGATAGCGAGAGCAGTGTGTGTGTGTGTGTGTGTGTGTGTGTGTGTGTGTGTGTGTGTGTGTGTGTGTGTGTGTGTGTGTGTGTGTGTGTGTGTGTGTGTGTGTGTGTGTGTGTGTGTGTGTGTGTGTGTGTGTGAGTGCGCGCGCGCGAGTGTGAGTGCGCGAGTGCACATTTGCGCGAGTGCACATTTGAGCAGTAAGTAAGAGGAGAGTGTGTTGGGTGGAAATCTGAATAAAACAACAGTGAGAGTAGGTAAAGAATAGAGAAGAAGCAACGCAGAGGGAGAGACGCAGACAGACTGAAAGCAGAGTCTGAAAGAGAAGAAAAGAGTGGAGCGATGGAACTGCGAGAGGAGAAAGAAGCTAAAGAATGTTGAGACAGACAAAGACAGGGAGAGGATTGATAGACCGATGAGACAGTAGAAAATGACTCAGGAGAGGAGAGTAAAGAGAAAGCGGGGGACGTACATAAATATAAAAAGGAAGGGGAGAAAGCAGGTAGGAAGAGAGGTAGAAGAACAAGAGTAGAAGAGATAGAACTAGGGATGGGACGATAAGCGATATTAAGTGATAAAAACACTCACGATAATCGTATCGTGAAGATTTAATTTATCGTGATATCGTCCTCCATCATGCACTAAAAATCAGTTCACCTTTTATTTGGCGAGCTGCATTATAATATACTGTACGTACTTGATACAGTCTTTTTTCACTCTCTATCAAATGTCTTTGCCAAAAAATAGCAGATCTACAAGCTTGTAGAGCTGCTATTTTTTGGCAAATGTTCTGACCCAGGATAATGGATTTTGAATATCGTGATAATATTGTAAATCTTGATTTCTTTCGTCACAATAATCGTGACATGACATTTTCATATCGTCCCACTCCCATCCCTAGATAGAACAGGGTTAGAGCGTAGGTGTACAGGAAGAGGGGAGGAGGGGGGGCAATGAAACCGAGACAGAGGGATGGAGAGAGCAGGGGGAAAGACGTTGGTGCAGTGTTGATTTTGTTGACTAAAACTATGCGTTTTTTTCACTGACAAAAAACTAAATAAAAACTAAGCTGTGATGACTAAAAACTAAGACTAAATATATTGACAATTTCGTCAACAAAATAAAAACTAGACTAAAACATTAGGGAGAGACTAGTGGAGAAGAAAGTAATTTTATGTTTGGTTGCTCACAACGCGTCGCAGCGCAACGCATTGTGAGCTTGTAGATCGGCTATTTTCAGCACGCAAAACAAGTGTAAAGTCAGTCATTACGATGCCATCAAGGCCTGCCAAAATACATTTCAGTTGACTAAATCAACTGTAGATTTAGTCGCCTAAAATCTTATGATATTTAGTCGACTAAAATTTTACTAAAACTAAAACCTTTCAGGTGATTCAACATTTTATTCAAAAGACTATGACTAAAACTAAATCAAAATCTGCAGTCAAAAACAACACTGCACTGGTGCAGAGGGAGAGGGAGAAAGATCACTGGAAGAATGAGTGGAGTGCATTGCGGGGACCCTTCCACCTTGCAGAGAGAGAGAGAGGAAACCATGTGGGAAATAAAAGAATAGATGTTTACATCGTCTCAACCTCTCTGCCTCTCACTGTCTCTCTGCACGGTAAAATATGGAGCGTTGACGTAACTGTTTCTGAGGGTGTCAAAATCCACACTCTCTCAAGGTCCTCTCGCGTCGGGAGTGTTTTGTTTTGTGCGATTAATTTGAGCGGAATTGATTTAAACACACACTGCCGTTTGCGTCATGAGTACACCCACACGGGAACAAAAATATGACATTGTGATAAAGCGTCATAATTTATTTTCTTTTTTTGGAAGCAAGGTTGATTTTTCTTTTTTGTCAAATATGTTTTATTGCCAACGGATTATCAAGAGTTACAAAAGTAACATGTTATCCGAGTAACAATTTTCTGTCTCAGCAAAATCAAAGGAAAGAAGAAAGAAGAGAGAGAGAAAGAAAAGAGCAAGAGAACAAACAAAAAATAAAATACTAAATCAAATAACACCACGTGAAAACGAGGTAAATTTTTCACTGCAAATAAAAAGCATCAACCTGTATGAAGCATCAGCAGGTGAATAAATGGTAAATGGTGCATTTATATAGCGCTTTTAATCCAAAGCGCTTTACATAGATTGTGCATTACATTAGTTTGGTTTCAATTTGGTGATACATTTTAGAATTGTTTATACATCACACTCCCAGTGTGTAAGGACTTTCAGAGTTAAATTTACTAAAATTCCAAATTTACTGTACTCTTTCTCTAGCTAGCTCTCTCTCTTTCTCACTCACTGCTGTGCTTTCCTCTGTGTATCTGTTTTGTTAGTCACACCACCTGTTCCCACTCACTCCCTTTCACACAGACACACACACACACACACGCACACACGCACGCACGCACGCACGCACGCACACACACACACACACACACACACACACACACACACACACACACACACACACACACACACACACACACACACACACACACACACACGCACACACTCGTCTTTTTTCTCTGTACCCTTATCCCTCTGCCCATCTTCTACCTCTCGTTCTATCTTTCTCTCTCTACTTGCCCTCTATCCGTCCCATCAGTTTGAACTCTGAGACCTGAGGCTTGGCTTTGTTGTTTCCACGGTTTCTCATTCTGACACTAATTAAGATCTTTTCCTCCTGTTCTTGTCTCATCTCTGTTCAACTGTTTTTCTCCTCTCCTGTTCTCCTCTCTTCTCCTGTTCCTCTCTCCTCGTTTCCCCTCATCGATCCTCTTCTCTCCTCTTCTCTCCTCCCCTCTCTTCATGTTCTGCCTCTTAGTGAACCAATGGCTGTTGAAGTAGACCATCGACTCACAGAACATTTGACCCCAGAAGAACAGACACGTTCTGCGCGTTTACAAGCTAAACTGACCCCTACTTTGACTGAACCGAGCACAACGTGGCAGAACTGAACTGTGCTCGATTCCACTTCAGCGCTGACAAAGTCAGTGCTGATCCACTGCTCTGGCCTCCTCTCACACATCCACCACCACTTTCTGGAAGTCAATCTGTGCCCGCGTAGCACGGATACAAACCAGAGCTTGGGACTCAAGTGTGAGGAGGACCGCAAACACTCCCTTTCTACCCTGTACCATGTTTCTATTCAGCGTGTGACGCCAGAACATACTGACTAGAGAGGTCAGCCAGCGCCTGCAGCTGGCATTGACCACGTCATTTTCATGAAGCAACATTGGTGACTTTAAGACGGTTGCAGCCTATAGACGTGAGAGACGCAGAGGCCTTTGAGCAAAGGTGCTCAACCCTTCAATCCATTCTCAGCGGGTCCACAGTAGAAAGCATTTGGGAGTACTACAATAGCTTGCAATACCATCTCCACTATACGCCACATTCAAAAGCCTGCCTCTGGCTAGCCGGTGTATAAAAGTTTAACTCCTATAAAGAGACTGAGGTAATATTAAAAAAAAAATCTAAGAAAAAAGCAGAATTACCAGAGAAAATGCAATGTTCAGGTAACGTGTTTACGATGAGGATGCGGAAAGGAGAGACAGCTGAGATTGTGTGAGTGTGAAACAGACAGGGTCTCTCTGTGCAGATGACAGGGACCAGTGGAACATCATCACAACACAGAGAGAGATTCTCTTCACTTCAAAGCAGCTCATTAGAGAGTGCGGACAGAATGTGCCTTGCAACGTTTCCGTGCTTTGCTCCAAATGCAGAACTGTGAGCTTCCCATCAGCATGATGATGACCCCATCTAATATTCCTGAAAGTGAGGAGTTTGATTCCAGCTGGGGACCTGTCCTACAGTGCAGTATGTTGCATGTCTTTTCCCCTCTCTCCCTCCATAACCTGTCTCTCCACTGTCCTGTCTGAAATAAAGCAGAGAACTGCCTAAAAAATAAATATATATATATATATAACAAAAAACAATCATGACGACTGGGACCAGGATGTGATTAGCGTGGAACAGTGTGGTAGCAGGAGCAAAGCAGAGAAACAAGGGCAAGGTTAGTGTGCTCATTAGCTCATTTCTCAACTGGAAGTTTTGAAGGTAAGAAAATAAACAGACCCATTGAGAGATAAGTGACGAATTTCAAACCCAAAGCAATGTATCCGATCTTACGAAATGGCTGCTATACTCTCTCAGAATGGCTGCTCTCGTGAAAGTGAATCACATTAACGTGTTGACATTATAGAGTGCCATTTTATGACCATTTGCTCACAAAATAGTTGTTTTTGACCGTACAGTCATCTGTGTTTTTGAAATATTTAATGAACTGCAGGTTTTGTTCTTTCTCTTTCAAAATGGTGTTCAATATTTGTTTTGAATTGGAAGCCTTTAGTTGCAAAATGTATGAGCTTTCCCTGTAAGGGACACCATGGCTCAATATCAACATCAATGCTGTCGTCTGTTTGGTTGGTTGGTTGTCAGTTCTCAGTTTGCTGTGTTTGTTGTTTTTCATGAACACCGAAAGTAATTTAACTGTAATAAACAGAAAGAAATGAAACAGTCCTCAGAAATGTCTGTACTCCGAACAAGGCACTAGCAGTTAATTTATACTTTTCTAGCCAGACACTTTCAAAAGGTTTTATGTTTAATACCTTGGAGAAGCCCTGTGGGGAGAGTTTTTTTCGGTCTATGATTTATTTCTTCCAATTGCTTTTCCTCTATCCCCACCATGTTTAGAATCAATCAGAGTCCAGACCAAAACAATGATGAAGCACAATAAGCAAAAACATTTTACACATGACAATTGATGTCAGTGCTCCTTTCCCTCATGGTCTCCAATCATCAGTGGTAGAAAGTAACTAAGTACATTTACTTAAGTACTGTACTCAAGTACAATTTTGAAGTATTTGTACTTAACTTGAGTATTTTAAATTTCCAATAATTTTACATCTACTCCACTACATCGTGGATCCAAATATTGTACTTTTACTCCACTACTATTTATTTGATAAATGATGTTCCTAGTTACTTTGCAGATATACATTATAATGTTAAAAAACATTATAATGCATAATAATAATCCAATGCATTTCAATGAGAAGGGAGCGTTTTTTGCAGAAATCCTCTGCTGGCATGAAACCGCTTCACTCTCATTGAAATGCATTGGCGGAACCCGGATTCCTTTGGTGTGAGGGCACCCTTAACAGAGTATTTCTATATTGCAGTATTGATACTTTTACTTAATTTATGAGTACTTTTTCCACCACTGCCAATCATATACTGCGAGACAAAGTGGCATTGACTGTGACATAACAATGTGTTTAGGAGTGAAACCTCTTCAGTTGAAAATGTCAATATTTTGCTGAAGAACACTTTTCTAAAGGGTTTGACCTCACATAAATCAGCCTTAAGGCTATTAAGTCTAATTCAGCTTCTGTCCAGACAGAGTTCCTGTTCAGAGTAGTGTTTCATTGACACCAGGTTTAGGGCACCCCTGTTGGGATTTAAGAAACACTACATTACATTCTCTTGCTACTCTTGTCATCCTACAAAGCAGTGCATTCCAATGCAATATAAAAAAAAGTTCTCATCTTCTACATGCCGTGGGTTAGGGTTACATATAACATGACAAACAGCATACAATACGCACATGACAGTGAAAGAATAAATAGTTAAATCCAGTCTATAATCATTATAAAATAGGTACATATTGTACTGCAGAATTACCTGTAACATAGTAGCATTCAATCTAGTTCTGGATATCTCATTATTAATGAGTTTCAGTAAGGGACTGCCTGGGGGTAAAAACTGTGTGACTTGCCTGATGGCAGGATAATGTAAAAAGAGGGTGACCAGGGTGAGTGTTGTCCTTTATATACCCTCCTGTGCCCTCTTCCTGGTGTGGGTGGGTGATACAGTGTCATCATATAGATCATATATCGATGGCCAAAACGCAAAACCTCCTATCTGAAAAAATCACTTGGTTGGGAAAATGAAAAAGAAAATGTGTGTTCAACATTAAAACATATCTACTATTTCTAGTCACATGACATTTTTGGCAAAATAAGGGGCAGAACGATCTTGCAGACAGACTGACCTTGTGCAGCATAGCCTGTCCTCATTTCAAGTGAAATCCAAAAATCATGAAATGTGCAGATAGGAGGTTTTGCGTTTTGGCCATTATGACTCTAATCTGTGTTTCTCAACATAGGGTCCTGGTTGGGAATGAAGATCTCAGTGAGGCCATGTCTGTTTGGAGGTAGTCCAAACTTTTAAGCATGCTGCCCAAGATCATAACATCCATTTTTGGGTCGTATATTGTAAAGAATTTTGCGAAAAGTTACAAGAAAAATTGCCAATCTACAAACATCGCGTTGCGAACTTGCAATGCGTCACATTGTGATCTTGTAGATTAGCTTTTCCCTATTCATCATACGAAAGGTATACAGGGCTTTGGTTAACATGTTTGTGTGCGTTCGTGCGTGCCTGTGTGAAGGGGATATAGCTTACGTTTCAAATCCTCTTCATCGTTTTGAGATGTGTTGCCAAACCAAACTGTTAAGCCTCATATGAGGATGCTTTCAATATTGAAACGGCACAATTGAATTAGTCTCTATGGACCCAAGTGAGAATATCTTGTAGCGTGTTGCCATTGTTCTCAAGAACAATCACGTAACCACATGTCCACATTCTGGGGTGATCATTCAGCACAAATAGCAGACCTACAATCTCACGATGCATTTCAATGTAAAGTTGTGTGTGCTTATAGATCTGCCGTGCTTCCTGACCTCGCTGTGAACTTGTACATTTGCTATTTCCTAACATTTTTAAAAGATCTTTAAAGTGTGAGAACTGCTGATTTAGAATGTATTTATAGAATCGGCCTCAGGTCTTAATTGGACAGCCGTGGCTGAGAAAGTATAGCAGCTCTTCCACTCTTCCAGGCTTCATGTCCAAGTGTCCCTAATCAAGACGGACACTTGACCTGAGCAGCACACTGCTGGCTAGAATGCAGAACGATCATTTCCCCTCCAGGGATCACTACAAATGGTTCTGAAACATTTTCAGGACCCATATATTGATACATATTAAGCCACAGATTCCTATATGAAAAGATTTGGTGCTAGAGACCCCCTTAAGAGAAGATCTTAGTTGTTGGATCAGATTAATTATTCTACCAGTACCACTGTCTACTGTAGGTGTTCAGAGAGAAAGCTATTATCTGAATTAGTCTTTCAGATTATACAGTAGTCCTCATTGGATTGCCCTCTCGCTGGTGAAATTAGAGTGCATGTCATAGGCAAGCATTTAAAAACATTGTGACAATAGCACATCTACAAGCTCACAGCCCAGTGCTATTTTTGAAATACTGCTGCCCTAAGTTGTTAAACTATTGCTCATTTGGCTCGGGACCCCCTGGCTGGAACACCTGTAAGAACCCCTGGGGCCCCCTGGTGCACACTTTGGGAACCACTGCTTGTTATGTAATCTGTGTGAGAGTGGGCTGAGAGCCTACAGCGGGTTTCTACCTCACTGATGTCTCTGCACACATTGGCAAGACTTATAAATCCACCTTACAGCAAGGTATTGATTTCTTACAAATGTCACACATGATGTCCCGCAATCATATGAGGAAAGGAACCCAGCTCACTGGAAACACTACACCAGGGACTCTCACGGTTCCTTGAGGGGGTTACGGGTTCATTTGGTTCCATTTGTACACTCTCAGAGTTATGGTGGTCCTTGACATTATAACATTTGAGAACTGTGCTACACTAAATGGAACAGAGCCTTCATTAGAATCACTGGTAACACCTCTAAAGGAAGTAAGGAAGTGGGCCAATTTCTTTCCAATATGGCTGCTTGACCTAGAATTACTCAGGTCAACCCAATTACCCAATTACTCATTGGTCTATATAGCATCTTTGAGAGACTGTGTAAAGAGATGTATACTACAGCTGTCTTCTCACTGTATACCTGCTGGGGGATAGTGGATAAACAGCTGTCCTGAGGCCTCAAACATTGTGATTGAGTGAGCTGGCAAACAGAAATGAATGACTGAGATGAAGGCCACTGCAGTTCCACGGTGATTTTTTTAGTTTTTGTTTGTTTGTTTTTGCTTTTCTTTTCCGCAATAGCAACTGTCGCTTCTGTCGGGCAGAAAACTGGTGTTTCCACATCTCACTTTTGTATGCTTTGTCATAGATGGATGCCCTTCTTTGTCGTACTACAACGTACAGTGCACACAAATAGTAAAAAGCTGCTGATCTACAAGCTCACAGTGTGTCGCATTGCGATGCATTGTGAGGTTGTAGATCGGCTATTTTCGCTATTTGGGCAAGATGGAAAGTGGTCATGTCTGAATGCTGAATGCCATATTAAATATGTAACCAGTGAAAAGTATTAATGGGAGCTTAAATAATGCCTACATTGGATCCATTGGAACACTGTTGTTTTGTTTTGTTTTGTTTTTCCATTTCCTGAAAAGGAACGGTTTTGGACGTACAGGGTTTGCACCCGGCAGCGGCACTATGTTGTCTGCTGTCTTTACAGCCTGAGCTCTCTGTTCCTGTTAGACAAGACTGACATGCTTCTCCAGTCGAGACGAAAGCCACTGGGCTGGAGAGAGACATCCCGGAGACAAGCAATACAAGACACGAACCATAGAGGTAACAATAATGTTGTATACTTGTTTCAGATTAGAGTCAGTGTGAAGGCTGTGTGTTGTGGTTGATCACAACACTGCATGGCCATGAGGGAATAATGCTAGTCATCTCTCTTCAAACTCTGTGATTGAGCGAGCATGCAACAGAAACTTCAGGAATTCAGAAAGAAAGAGAAAAAGAGACGACTGCAGTTCCACGTTGTCGTTAGATTGCTGTCTTTACAAGGAACGCCTGAGCTCTCTGTTCCAGTCAGACAAGACCGGCTTCTCCAGTCGACACCAAAGCCACTGAGCAGGAGAGAGACATGCCTGGACTCTGGAGAATCATGTATATTGTTTGTTTGTTTTTTTGGCACACAACAGAGACAAATATAATACAACACTGTGTCACATGTGAGGAGCGAGCCGAATCGGTGCAGGTTTGAGTATAATCAGTTTAATGAACAAGACAACCAGAGGGACAGTATGGTGGTGAAGCAGGCAGGGGTCATACACAGAAAGGCAGTTCATAAAAAGGCAAACAGCCCAGAAGGGCTGACAAAAATCCAAAATCATTGGTATCAGACTCACAGGAGCAGACATGCAGTAGGATGGGATCTGAAGAGCAGCAAAGAAAAACCTTGACAATAGAAAGCCAGGGAGACAAAACAGGTACAGAACTAGTCACTAGTGCCTGACCGATTACCCATGTTTTGACCGATATATACTAACCCAAACACAAACTAGAAAGGTGCAATTCTGGGGAAATTGCAAGTGTGGTTGCACTGACACGAGTCGCGAGGAATCCGCTGGGAAATTAATTGTCTTATATTGTGATGTCAAGTGAAGCATGACCAATCCTGTCTGATTGGACGTTATATTGTCCAATCAGAAAAGGGACAAAAAAGGTCCATTGAACTCAGTGTACTTTTGAGATTACAGAAAAGTTAAATGAAAATAGATTTACTTTAGGTAACAGAAAAAGGTAGATGTATGGGTCTGGCCCTATATACAAAGGACAAGACAGCATAGGCCGAAATATGGAATTGACCTGAGTTTAGTGCAGACACTGTCATTAACCGTTCTTCCTTGTATCCAACTTCTTCCTTATGCTTTTCCAATATGATAACTATACATTTAAGCTGCACTATGTAACTTTCCGCTTCTACCCCAGATTTGAACCCAATTTCCTGCTCAAGTGCTGACATTTTTACCATTGAGCTAATAGAGCCTGCCTGCTTCCTCAGGGGATAAATTAATCTTGACCATCGGGTCAAAGTTTGTGTCTACTGTAGATGAGACATAACCTTTGACACGATCTAAATGTCTCAATAGAAGAGCAGGGAGACAAAACACAGCCACCCCAATTGTATAAGTTCAAGTTGTATTGTATGAACAAACTACCATACAGATTGGACAAAAATAAACTATTCATTTAAGAAAAGGTACATAGTGCCGCTTTAACTACACAAAGAATTATACCTAACCTTAACCTCACACTAACATAACATTTGTAGGAGAATGCTTTAAAGAAAAATAAATATTATACCGACAGTGGGATTTGAACCCAGGATTTTTGGAACATGAGCCAAGCCTAAACCGGTAAGCCATCAATGGAGGTCATTTCTCCGTTGTCATCTTGAATTAACCTTGCCCCAAAAACTTTCTGGCAGAAAAAGGGGTGGGCATGAGCGAATGAAAAAGGAAGGAGCGGGCCTTCCAGCTAAGCTCGCTTCGAAATAATGAAAAAACAGAGAGACAGAAAAACTGTGAGACAAAGCCCCTTTTCCACTGACATGGCCCAACACCACACCACACCACTCCAGTCCACATCCCCACTTGTGCCAGGTTTTCCACTACAAAGACCTGGGTAGAGTGGTGTGAAAGTGGTACTAAACATCCAGCATCCACTCCAAAGTAGGTCTGAGCTAGGCCATACAGGGCCAAACGCTTCATAATGACTAATCACTCTTTTCATTAAGACCACCAGGATAGTTGTAATACATGATAATAGATTATATTGTGTTATAACCACTATTATAATCTATCATAGAGTGTTAGTTATCATTCTAATACATTAATACTTTAAAGTGTATTATAATCACAGTTATAATCCATTATAGTGTATTATAATTAGGATAGTTTTAATACAAATTTATATTGTATTATAATCACAGTTAAAAGGGTCAATTTGTTTCTTACCGATAGGGGTACTTATCGGTAATGGAAAATGTAGATATTTTTATTTGGTGCGGTGGTGTGTTGTGTAGTGTGGTGCTAAAAGAGGTTAAAGAGAGAGAGAGAGAGAGAAAGAGAGAGAGAGAGAGAGAGAGAGAGAGAGAGAGAGAGAGAGAGAGAGAGATAGACTGTAACCAACATAACTTCCAAGTGTATTGCTGACAGAGGTGATGTTTTGGTCCTGCCAGAAGATAGCACTCAGAGAGGTCCTCATCCAGCCATCGGCCCCTTGGAAGCCGCTGCTTTCACTTTGACCATCCTGTGTTAAAGAGTCACTTTGACCTACATCCTGTGTTAAAGACCTACATCCTGTGTTAAAGACCTACATCCTGTGTTAAAGACCTACATCCTGTGTTAAAGACCTACATCCTGTGTTAAAGAGCCTGGTCTCACTTTGACCTACATCCTGTGTTAAAGAGCCTGCTCTCACTTTGACCTACATCCTGTGTTAAAGAGCCTGGTGGCTTCTAACCCGCGTTGAATACAGCACGGGACGTGATTTGTCTGCTAATTCAACTCGCCAGGCAATTTGTCATCAAATATTCATCCTCATTTTGGAAGCAGAACTGTAAGTACGATGAGTTTGTGTGTGTGCGTGTGTGTGTGTGCGTGTGTGTGTGTGTGTGTGTGTGTGTGTGTGTGTGTGTGTGTGTGTGTGTGTGTGTGTGTGTGTGTGTGTGTGTGTGTACTGCGCGTTGTCAGATTAGAGCCTGTGTGAAGCTGTGTGTTGTGGTTGAACCGTCTGATAACAACACTGGCAATAAGGGAGTAAGCCAAATTCTGTTTACCCACAGGTTATAAAACTATAAAACCATGTTCTCTCTCTCTCTCCCTCAATCTCTTTCTCTCTTTCTCTGAAACTGTCTATCTATTCTATCTATCTATCTGTCTGTCTGTCTGTCTGTCTGTCTGTCTGTCTGTCTGTCTGTCTGTCTGTCTTCTCTATCTGATATTAATGTTCATCTATGCTCCACACCTACATGTCTTCCTCTATTTTGCTCCCGAGAGCTTTACGAAGATTGTCAGCACACAAACACACATGCACGCACGCACACATGCACTCACGCACACACACACACACACACACACACACACACACACACACACACACACACACACACACACACACACACACACACACACACACACACACACGCATACATTTTCTCTCATCTCGCTTCTCTCACACCTACTCTGTGTCTTGAGAATTCTTCATAGCCTTCCTCTCTCTCTTTCTTTTTATCTCTCTCCCCCTGTCTGTCTGTCTTTCTCTCTCTCTCTCTCTCCCTGTCTCTCCTTTTTTAAATCTGTGGTAACAGATTTCATTAAACAGGTTACATTGTCCTGAGACATTCAGGGGACCTAGGGGACCTATTGCCGATTGGCTGTGGCAGGTCACATGGTAACCGAGCTAGGCCAATGGCAGGCGCGTAAAAAAGCTGCAGCTGGGAACAGTGCAGTAGTGGGAACAGTGGCAGACAGACACAGAGGAGCAGGACACCAGACAGAGGTACTGTAAGTGTATATTGACAAAGAAAGGCCATTAAACATGTTTAACGTTGTCTGTGTAGAGTAGACAGTCATATATATGTTGTCTGTGTAGAGTAGACAGTCATATATATATATATATATATGTATTTTATTTTGTAGTAGCCATCATGGACGTTTTCAATGCAAGATCCAGTTATTAGACCAAGCCCAATGGGGCCATCTGTTGCTTGCTTACATGGTGCATGCATATCTTGTCAAATGCTAACAACCATGCACTTGTGTGATTTCTAATTGCACTTCTGGGACAGTCTAATTCATGCTTTGTATCAAGACGTCGTTTTGTCTCGAAAATAGCAGACCTACAAGCTCAGAGCATGTCGCAGATTCTAGACTTTGTGAGCTTGTAGGTCTATTTTCGGCGCTCAACAGTCAAGCAACAAAGTCTAACCTATAAAGCATGCTTCATGTCCAACTTATCTAATGCTATTTTCGTACCTTTATTTTGTTGTCAGCCTGCAAAATTGGAGGTTCTGCTGCCGTTGCTGAAGATACAGCCATTTCCAAGCCTTCCTTGTCAATTTATTTGAAATCATAAATGATCTAAATAAAGCTATTCATGCAGACAGGTCTTGCTTGTTACTCATTGTTGTTCATGTATGGAAACCCAATTCTGAGACGTTGAATTTTAGAAATGTAAATGAAAATCCCAAACAGCAGAGCTGTCTATGTATGCATTTGCTCAATCATCAAACATAATAATTCTATAGGCCCTACTTGATGTAGATGGGATTACATTTGAACAAAACATAAATAGGTCTGTCAAGGAATATTTGCAAGAGCAGTTCCTTGTTATATGCTCATACATTATACAAATAACCTGAAGTCTACATTTGTCATAATATCCAGCGGCAGACTGATATTGAACATTTATAGTAATACTCACAGCACAGGTGATACATTAAGCTAGGTATTTTACCTACATATTTCTACATTCTACATATAGTGCATATCCAAATAAATGTCCAGGCAAGTGTCATAACAGGCTTTATTTGTAGACCCAGAGGTTGCATTTTGACCAGAAGTCAAGTGTGTCCAACACAAAATCTGCATTTCATTTCTACATGAATGTTCTCCCTAAGACGCTGATGCTGTGAGTGCACTGGTATTGATGCAAACAGGATGGAATACAGCTCTCCATGGCACTTCCTAAAAGGAGCTTCTGTCCCTGGCTGCTGCAGGCCCTGTGGGAGAAGAGAAAAAACAAACATCACAACACTGAAACAACAATAATGATTGAGCTAATTATGAACCCTTTACAATTGTAAGCCAATGTTTTCAAACAGTCCCTTTACTTAAAACAAATGGGAAACTGTGTCTGACAGCATTCTTGTTACTGCTATTAAAATATCAATCAATGTAAATTGGCACCCTTTGTTTGGCTATATACCCTTAAAATTACACAAGGGCAAAACATCTATTGTTTATAAAGTACCTGGAATGCAGGCACACACCTAGAGCACTTAGCACCACATCATCTAATTCTAAGGCTTACGAATCATGGTGTCAGGTCTACTATATTGTGTTGCAAATTAATGTCCTCTGACTGATGGTCCCTTTTCAAACGAGCTGTAGATCAACCATTTCAAACAGCCTATAGGTATAAAACAGGACTAAAGTGTTCTATGTATGTTTTATAATATTATGTATTATAATGGATGCATCTAAAGTTTTCAAATTATTATAGTGGAATACAATTACAATATTTTGATCCGGGATGGGGTAGAAATAAAAATATGGCTACAAACCCGTACTTAAGTACAGTACAGTGAGTAAATGTACTTACTTTACACTATTGATGTCCGGCCATACCACGCCAACAAGAACTGTTGATCATCACATTCAACTGCCATAAGTGGTTGAAATATAGGACCTATAGTTATAGTTATTATAGTGCCCATGTGGGAATGTAGCTCTGGTCCGTTCCTCCACTAACGCTATGGACCAGAGCTAGTGGGAATGATGCTTTACTCTTTGTGATCGGTTGAACGTGATAAGCAGTTCTTGTTTGCGTGATATGGTCGGACAATGGTGTAAAGTAGCTACATTTACTCCAGTACTGTACTTTGCAGACATTATAGCCTAATACGATATTACATTGAGCACTGTAGCCCTACTTTATACGTCTGGATTTACACGGCGCGATGCAACACTATCGTGAGCTTGTAGTCTATTTTCGAACATTTTGGACTTACTTTTTGATGCTTTTAAGTAGATTTTGATGGCAATACGTTCCGGAGGATTTCTACATTGCAGTATTGATACATTTTGGCCACTTGTTACACCACTGCCAGACAGATAAGACTGTAAATAACATTGATTTGCTTACCAATACGTTGTATGGTATCCTTTAGCTTCGATGTAGCTGCTGGATGCTAGTGAATCCTCAATCCGGTGAAACAAAAACAAAGTCAATTTACCTTGGGCTAAAAGTTGCAATAGTACAGAACACTATGACAGCAGAGAAAACAAACATGAATCACCTTGGCGAAATGACAAGCACAAAACTATTGCGGTCGTAATGAAATGGTTTCTCTGGCTGAAGCGGCTCCGTCTATTTCCTGGTGGCTGAAATAAACGTCCATATAACATCTGCATTCGGTAGTTTACTGGTCCGAGTAACTGCTGCATGTGAAGTTATTCTTATCAGGCTCGTACTCTTATCAGGCTCGTACAACGACGTAATCCGAAGTCTTGTATTTATTAAACAAATGAGCAGCAACAACACAGCAGTGTAACTCAGCAGTGTGAAGCAACAGGCCAGTCAATACTGCGGTGCGGTAGATCGCAACAACCTCCCAGGTCCATCTCCCGCGTCCTGTGTACGTCGTCACATCCGGTTACTACAAAATAAAGGCACTCCTTAATATTATCCGAATAATACCACATCTCCCTTTCTTTGAGAACAAAGGGTGGCCCACATAAATGCAACAAGTTAACTTGAGGGTTTAAACCATATGGCTAACAATCATCAAAGAAAAGGAAACAGTCTGTTCTTGAGAGATTATTCTATAAATAAAAACGACCTGCTCATTTCATGGCATAACATCTCAGCAGTGTGAAGCAACAGGCTAGTCAATACTGCGGTGCGGTAGATCACAACAACCTCCCAGGTCCATCTCCCGCATCCTGTGTACGTCGTCACAACCGGTTACTACAAAATGAAGGCACTCCTTAATATTATCCGAATAATACCACATCTCCCTTTCTTTGAGAACTAAGGGTGGCCCACATAAATGCAACAAGTTAACTTGAGGGTTTAAACCATATGGCTAACAATCAGCAAAGAAAAGGAAACAGTCTGTTCTTGAGATTATTCTATAAATAAAAACGACCTGCTCATTTCATGGCATAACATTATCATCTTTTCTTTTGTGACACAAGACAAGATTTTGGAAAATAGCGTACAATCAATACACTTATTTGAACACCTTACGTTACTACAAACGTTACCAAATAACGTTTGTAGTACAATCACAAGTACACCATTGGTGTGTGATGTGATTGTGGTTGTAATACATTGCATTATATGTGTATGTATGTCTGTATGAATGTATGTAAACAGCATGTTAATCCGATCAGACGTCATTTTCTGTTGTTTTTCCAGCCATGCGACCCCATCGGTTGCGAGGTGTACTGCACTTATATACATTAATACCTTTTTAAGGAAACGACGACCGATCGGATTAAAATGCTCCTCTTTAAATAATACGATCATTACGGGACATTCTGCTGGAGCGTACCCTATGGTGACATCCGTGAGCCTTCACTAAGCAATTTATCTTTGTAATCAAGACCGAGATGGGCGGGCGGTCATATAACAGCAGGACTCCTCACGGTGGTTGTGGCGGAGGTGCATCTTCTGTGGCGTTCATGTTTTAGTTAAATGTGATGAAGCAATGTTAATGTAGGACCCCTTACATAAGGGGAAAATGTAAATAATATAAGGAATAGACAGGACATTCACAGGCGTCTACTGCAGATTACATCCCACAATAGTCAGTCAGTTATATGTTCACTTTGTCACGTTCATTCAAAGCATTATGGGAACATTGAGCAGTCATCATCATCTTCATCTCAATATACTTTTCCAAATACAAATGTGTTTTAAAGCGTGATTCCTAAACCCACCAGGCTTGAGTTAAGACCCGCCTCGCGGAAACGCAAGGACTTCCAGGAGTGGCTGAAATCCCTGCCTGACACATGGAGGGTGGATGAAGTCAGAGGCATGAAGACTTGTACTTGAGAAAAGCCTGCATTTACACAATGCACAACTATTAATTTCTCACTACAGTGCTCAAAATAAACTGTGCTAAAAAAAAACTTGAAACTGACTTAATTGTACTGTGCTTAATAAAGGGAAAACTGTCTAACTTTGCTAAAGAGAAAAACGTACTGAGGAAGCTATAATGTGTCACTACTGTGCTCAAAATAAAAACTCTTACTGATTATCAGTTAAATTGTTATGGTTTGGATATGGCTTTGGGCCTAATTATGCTGCGTGTATTATTGTAATGGATCAGTAGGTAGTAGGTACTTTGCACTTGAGCGAGCAGCACTAACGTTCATGGGCACTTTCATACTTAAGATTATCGAGAGGAGTCGGGTCTTAACTCAATCCTGGTGGGTTTAGGAATCACGCTGTTTGCGTGTAAAAGCATCGCCTGGTCTTCCTGGTTGCTGCTTCTTCTTTTCTTTGGGGTTTATTGGTGGTTGGTGTAACCTTTACCGCCACCAACTGGAGAACCCACTCATGAAAACCCATTTTATTTCAATGGCTGAAGGACAAAATGTTTGACACTGCAGTGGTGTAATAAAAAAACAATCCACCATAGAACTAATTTATTCTTTGTCAGAACTCCACATGTCACCACTAGAAAATGTACTCATTTCTAGAAACATACCTTTTCAACAGATATACCAGCTTCCTACATCAAGGTGGGCTGCTACCAAAAGACAAATAGTTAACATCCCCATAGACGCACAAGACATTTGTAACACACTTCAGAAATTGCCTCGCACACCAAACGAAGCTAGAGTTATCAAGGTACAACTCAAAAGAACAACATCAATGAAAAACTCCCACATTGAAGAATTTGTAAGTGTGCCCAAAGTTATAAAAGCCCTAGACACATTACACATTTTAGGCCATCCTGACTACCAATTCTCCACTGACAGTCATGAATACGAACAGCGATGCATAGCTGAGGACGCTTTAGAGACTGCTCAACATCTGCACATACATACAACACCCAATGCAAATGAAGACAACATTCACCCTACTCAACCTGAAGATCATGCCCCACTTCCAACAACCAATGACAATGTCGAAAACACAGACATTGCTGACTCTGAGGATGCTGAGGAACAGGAATACAGGACTACTGACTCTATTCAAAAGCACCAATTTCACACAGACCGACCTACTTTGTTTCTCAATGACTATCCAGAAGTACATGTGCGACACACCATACCCAACTCAAGTGAAGACCCTGTCGACAACAACTTACAAGTACACTCCAACATGCCCATACAAATAGCGCCGGGCGAGGGCAAAACACCCACCAATATCTTGCACGAGCAGGGTTGGGATGTAAAGTCATTCCCATGTCTTCATCCAGATGGCAAATATGGCTTACACGATAAAGACAGGCAAATTCCTATCACTATGCAACACTACTTTCAACAAAGAATTCTGAATTTCGACAGACGCTTTGCTACCAACACAAGCTATGTTTTTGCAGCCTTTGCATGTAACGAAAAACATCAGCTGGACAGAAATATTAATATTTCTTTCCTAAGAGGCAAAAAAACACAGACAAGTAACGGACACTACACATATACACTCCATGACCCATACAGTGTATTGGAAAATAGTCCAGGTACCCCTAAATATTGGCAGAAGAAACGCTATGAACTCATCGCCAGACTAGAAAATCTCGGACCATTCCAGATCTTTTTCACCCTAAGCTGTGGTGACAAAAGGATGAATGAAAATTTCACACCCTTCCTCCTACGCCATGAAATTCAATACCAGGTTGAAAATGGCCAAGAGCAATGTTACATTGATGGCATACCTTTACAAGAATTTCTCCTAAAAGAGGAAAACATCTCACTACATGACTTCATAAAACAAAATGTTCTAACGTGCACTCTTAACTTCAACCACCGTGTTCAGTGTTTCTTCAAACACATAGTCATGAATCGCCACAGCCCATTTCCTACAGAATACTATAACTACAGAGTCGAGTTTCAACTGAGAGGCGCAGGACATTTGCATGGCACATTATGGGTTGACTGGCACAGACTTGTGCAACATTTGCTTACTACAACTACACATACTCAACATGTAACTAACCAACCAACAGAAACGCTCATAAACGCCACAGTAGAACAATATCAATCAATATTTACAAAAATTAAAGATGCACAATTGGGAATAGCAACAACACCACCGTCACAACATGCCCATCAGGATCTCCAAACACATCATTCTCCCACACCTACGGACCCTGCCATTCACCCACAAACCAACCCAGCTTTTGCCACACATGTACCAATTACAAATACTGCTCCTGCACTGCCTACAGAAGACACACACGTATCTGCAACACAGCAATCACAGTCTGCCCTGTCTGACACACAACTACTACAACTTTTGACAACATTTGCTGATCATTGGATTTCATGCTCTTTGATGGACCCCAGCACTAGAGATCTTGTCTTAGAACTTAACACGCACCGCCATTTCAAAAAGTCATGCCAGAAAAAAGGCCCAAACTGTCGATTTCATTTCCCACGCTTCCCCTCACTCAAAACTCTCATAGCAATACCAGCACGAATTAAATATCCTGGCAATGACATACTACAGAAATTGAAACTTGCAGAATCACGCAAAATCAAAGCCAGCGTAGAAAGCATTTTAGAAAATGACAAGTTCATGAAAGACACTGTGGCATTACATCAAGCCACTATAGATACGTATCTGCAACATCAGGCCCACATTCAGCTCATTGCCATCTTTTTGGAAGAAAGACAAGGGAATAACCCTATCACTACCGTCATACAAGACCCCCTTTTACTAGAAGAACTCGATGCATTCAGTTCATCACAAAACACTACGACTTGGCACACTATGACCTCTGAACAACTCCAACAATTCATTGCAATTAAGAAACAACACCTAACAACCATTCCAATTACTCACATTAAAGCCAAACGCCTAGAGATCATTCTAACTGCAGCCAAACTCCAGGGAAACTTCCAGGAGAAACTCGCCACATATGAAGAAGCTCTCACTCTATCATCTCGAGGATATGACATCGTTCTACAAAGAGACATTGATGAGATCATGATCAATAATTACAACCCCGAATGGATCAAAGCATGGAATGCAAACATGGACATGCAAATCTGTTTAGATTACTATGCCGTCATCACCTACATCACAGACTACTACATGAAAGATGAGTCAGGAACACTAGAATTCATTAGGAAGGCTTTAGCTGATAAGAACAACACCACCCTCAAAGACCAAATGATCACTGTCAAGAACACATTTCTCACACACAGACAAGCAGGAGAGTGTGAAATCTATTACAAATTATTCCCTTTTTTAAACCTCACAACCTCTAACATAGGAACCATCTTCCTTCCTACTGGCTTACCACAAAACCGATCCAAATTCTTACAACAGATCCACACAAACACCACCCAAGACTATGCTGATGCTGTTCAAGTTGAAGGCAAAGACGGAAAGTTCTACATAGAAAAAGAATCCCTTTTGGACAAATACACAAGACGCCACACAGCTGTTAGCCACTTGACATACGCACAGTTCTCACAAAGATATATACCATGCACTTCTCTACCAGCTACATATGACATCATAAAAGACCTACATGGAGACACCACAAGCAACACTAATATGATTGCTTCCAGTTGCACCAGCGACACACTTCCACGCTTCATCCCTCTTCACACATCAACTACAAAACAATGCAAGTACATGAAACGCCGATCAATAAGAGTTATGCGCTTCCACAAATTCAAACAAACGGACAATCCCCATGAATTTTATTACTCTGAACTACAGCTTTTCCACCCATTTCTCAATGAACAAGAGCTATTCCCTAATGACTTCACCAAATGCCATGACTTATACATGCAACAGCAAACAGCCATTCAAACGGTCAAAAACACACTCCTACCCCATATGGCTACAGTCATAGAGGCCCGCCAACACGCCCTAGATTTCATCTCCAATGTTGGAGACGAACTAGATGCAAATAATGCACTAGAAAATGAAGAAGCCATGCACGCACCACAACAACAGCATCCCGATATGGCTTTCACAGACCCTTCCCACCTCTTTAATGACACCCCTGACTTGACATCTGTAGACCAAACATTCAGACGAATTCACCTGCAGCCTGACAATGAACTCTACTCAAAAATACTCACTCTCGATACAGATCAAAGAGCTGTCTTAGACAAAGCCCTTACATTTGCCAGGCAATACCAACGAGCAAGAACCCCACATGCAAACCCTTGGCCCACACCTCCACTGCTCATTGTTAACGGAGGAGCCGGCTCAGGTAAAAGCCACGTCATTGATGTCATCTCACAAATGCTAGAAAAAACATTCCGCACCAGCGGAGATGACCCAAATCATCCCTATATCTTAAAGTTGGCTTTCACAGGGAATGCTGCAGCTATTATCCAAGGCCAAACCATTCACTCAGCTTTCCAATTGCCATTCGGCAATGACTTGACATCAATGAAGGACAAAACCCGAGACACAAGGCGATCACAACTACACAACTTACGCCTCATTATTATAGATGAAATCAGCCTGGTCAAATCAGACATGCTCTACCAAATCCATTTCAGACTTTCCAAAGAAATATTTCAAAACGAATTACCCTTTGGCGGCGTAGCATGTATTTTCTTTGGAGACATCCTTCAAATCAAACCACCTCTAGGTCGTTTCATATTCCAATCGCCCAACAATGAAAAATCACAAATGCTACATGCCATTGACCCACTCTGGACCAAATTTGAAGCCATATCCTTAAAGACAAACCACAGACAAGGAGAGGATAAACATTACGCAGACTTACTCAATAGAATCCGCATAGGCACACACACCAACATGGATCGAATACTTTTGGAAACCCGCATATATCCAGAAAACAGCCCTGCTCTGCCAGAACACGCACTTTACGTTACGGGGACAAACAGCGTGGTCACTAAGGTCAATGAGGACACACTGAAAACACTTCCCGGCACATTAATTGAGTTAAAGGCTAAAGTAACTAGCCGCACCAGAGGAGAATTTACACCTGACACAGATGCTGCAGGCATGGTCAAAAACACACCATTACCCTATCTCTTACAAATCAAACTCAACGCCCAAGTAATGCTAACATCCAACATAGATGTACAAGATGACCTAACTAATGGCACCATAGGAAAAGTCATTGGCTTTCAATACAATTCACTCAACAAAATACAATACATTATGGTACAATTTCTAAATCCTAACTCGGGAACACACCGAAGACAAAAGCTCAACTTTGACAGACACTATCCATCAATGAATGCCACAGCCATCGAACTAGTAGAATTTGAATTCCAAATCAACAAAAAAAGCGCCTCAACTGCCACTGCCATCAATTTCCCACTTAGACTAGCATGGGCTACAACTGCCCACAAAATCCAAGGCCACACTATTAAAAAGCCAGACTCACTGATCCTTGACTTTAGCAAATGGCTACAGCCTGCTATGCTCTATGTCATGCTGTCACGCGTACAATGCTTGTCACAGTTATTCATAATCGAAAGTTTACCAACAGATATCAAACACTTGGGACCATGGCCAGAGGCTCTTGTAGAACTACAGAGACTCGAACACATTGACATCAGCCGACCTAAACATACATCACCTTCCACTCTCCAGATAATGTCCCTGAATGTCCGCTCACTACCAGCTCACATACATCACATACAAGCCCATCATGAAGTCATGTCAGCACACATCATTTTGTTACAAGAAACCTGGCTCCCAACAACTCCACATTCCACAGACAATTACACAATACACAACAAACAAAAACACTTCAACAATGCAGGCCGTGGAAAAGGGATCGCCACCTACTTCCCTCCAAACTTTGACTTGCAAAAACAGGCAACGCACGACACTTATCAAATTACCTCCATTTCCTCTGACAAGCTGATAGTCACCAATGTTTATAGATCAACACATTGTCATGACGATTTCCTCCATATCTTGACCACCTTCATCCAAGACACTTCTAAATCCCATGTTTTAATGGGAGACCTTAATTTCTGCCAAAGACAAAACGCACACCATCCATTGAAACTCCTATTAGAAAACCACAACTTCCACCCAACTATCCAGCCCCCAACATCCACACACATGGACGGCAGATGCCTTGATCAAATTTACACACGGTTGACTCCACAACATACCTGCACACACATAGCAGTGCACACTAGCTACTACTCCGATCATGAACCCATTTCAATTACTCTAACAATACAAGACTAGATACATTCCCACCATAACTAAACATGCCTCTATGCACATTTACAGCTACTTCCCACCGCAAAATGCTAATACACATACAACTGTCTTGTTCAATGCAATAAACAACTATCTCATTCACTGCAATATACAACTGTCTTGTTCACTGCTATATACAACTGTCTTGTTTACAGCAACTTGTTCATGATCCACTCTTTCAATAAAAAAATAAAATAAAAAAACATTACCTGTCGTATCTTTCTTCTGTGTTCTGCCCCATAGCATAACATTACATGTTCAATGCAATATATAACTCTCTTGCTCACTGCAATATACAACTACTGCCACTTCACTGCAAATTGTAAATGCTTGACTGTTTCAATAAAAAAACAACTATGCAACATTACTTCTCTTCGCTTTCTTAATATTGCTGTGTTCATGCCCCACTCATTATGGATAGACTGTTCAAAGTCCCTGACTTTCACCACACCATTCCATCAGATTTTATATTGACTGTGTTGAGCAGTTAAACCTATTTGCTACGTACGTCTACAAAAACATTCATATTTCAAAGATAAAGTGCTTACTGAAGTCTCACAGATGTCACAGTATGGTACGCTCAAGCAGAATTACCTGTACCTTTCGTATTGTTTAATAAACAGCATTTTAATCCGATCAGACGTCATTTTCTGTTGTTTTTCAGCCATGCAACCCCATCGGTTGCGAGGTGTACTGCACTTAGATACATTAATACCTTTTTAAGGAAACGACGACCGATCGGATTAAAATGCTCCTCTTTAAATAATACGATCATTACGGGACATTCTGCTGGAGCGTACCCTATGGTGACATCCGTGAGCCTTCACTAAGCAATTTATCTTTGTAATCTGACCGTTTGTGTAGACGTACGTAGCAAATTGGTTAAACTGCTCAACAGCAGATTGTGTTGACGCAGCGTAGCGTCTTTACATTTAGCGATCTACAAGCTCACAACGCATTGCGGTGCCACACGTTGTGAGCTTGTAGATCTGCTATTTTCAAACATTTTGTACTTTTACTTTTGGTACTTTAAGTACATTTGGATACCAATACCTTTGTACTTTTACTCAAGTACATTTTTAATTCTGGACTTTTACTTGTAACAGAGTGATTCTACATTGCAGAATTGATACTTTTACTTAATTATAAAAATGTAGGTACTTTTTCCACCACTGTGTAAACGTTTGTGTTCTCATGCCAATAAAGCTTCTTTGAATTGAAGATTGAATTGAAGATTGCTCCCCATGTGGCTACACTAACGTCAACACACCAATCCACAGATTTTATATTGACTGCGTGTCAATTCTTGTTTCTCTATATCTGCCAGTCTGTTTTTGCATCCTTCTCCCACTCATACTCCTCCTGCCTCCCTCTCTCTCTCGTCTCCTCCTCACACTCTTTCCTAAAGTCTGTCTGATATGCATTTAGCAGCAGCAGCGCATCATTTTCCTCATAACATAATGCGTTAAAAGTTAAAAACTGAACTGTGTCGGCCATTGTATTATGAACATGATATCGCATCCACCACTCCCAACTCGTCAGGTTTCAGACGAGACAATAATTAAGTAACGCAGACTCATTGAACTTCTGTGAATCTGAGGTTATTGCTTTTGGTCAGAAACCTCTTTATCTCCATATTTCAACAAGCTTAATCTGCCCACTAAGTATAATATAGGGCTTACTAAAAGAACATGTCCCACAATCAAACCCTGGAAGCACACGGTCAATATGAGATTATCAGTAGTGGCTGCATGTGTTGGCTCCCAAGAGGCTTAACTGGACCAAACCCCTGAAAACCACAGGGGAAGGAGTACAGTGATGGCCAGAATTTTCTCAAAAGCTTTGACTTTTCTGCCTCTTCATTTTCTGGGGGAGATGGTGGAAAAGAACCTCCAGCTGAAACATTTCAATCACATGTCATGATGTCATATGATGTGCCTCTTAAACACGTAAACCCTTATCGTCACTGTCGAGCAGAAACCTTGTATCTCCCAGGTTTAAAATGTGTAATTTTCTTTCGCAAAGTAAAGCCCTGCTTTCACCATACAAGGCCGTTGCACAAAAGTAGTGAAAACAGCAGATCTACAAGCACACAACACCTCTCGGTGCGAGGTGTTATGTGCTTGTAGATCGGCTGTTTTCACTAGTTTAAATCATTTTTAAAATGATAAATACAAAACAAACGGTTTTGGACATACAAGGTTTCCACGCGACAACAACGACATACTTTGTTGACCGGGGTCCCCCAGGGGTCTAACCTCGTGGCCTTGTTTTTTCCCCTCTATACCGTGATTCCCAACCTGTGGGCCGGTGCCCACTGGTGGGCCGTGAGGATATAGCAAGTGGGCCCCTTAATAAATGAATACAAAATAAAATTGTGTAAATACAAAAAAGGTCTGACCACTTTTGACATTTCCAAGTGGGCCCTGATCCAGAAACGGTTGGGAACCACTGCACTATACCAATTCTCTTTGCAGAGTAAGCAAAACCTTCCTACAGTAGTGTATTTCCTAGTTTGATGACTGATGTCATAGGCGACTGAAAAATGGAATGACGGAATGCCCATTACCAGAGCCATCATTCAGCTGAATGTATTGGAAATCGCCAAAGTACTGCAAGTTCCCACCACCGACTTCAGAGCTAGTCCCGGCTGATGTTGTAGAAACATTATGCAGCGCGATGGACTAGCGTCGTCGTGATACATGGACAGTTCGTGCCCACCGCTTAACCTCAGACTTCAGAGAGAAGCTACTGTCTTTTCAGAGCTGCATTAACTTAAAGAAAAAGCACTCATACCCCCTCAATCAGCTGGGCAATGCTGATCAAACGCCTTTGTATTTTAATGTTGAGCCACATAACATTAAAACTAGATTACTTGTTCAGAAAAGTCAGCAATGCGACGGATTCTTATTGTAGTGTTCTTTAAAGCAATGGTTCTCCAGAGACCCTCAGGGTTCCTTGAGGGGGTTCTTGATTGACCCTTGAAGGTCTGTAACTTTAAAAACCCACTGCTTTAAAGACTTTTAAGCCTGATTAGTCCTGTCCATTTTTATTTCATGGTGAGTAAACCTTTTTTATGTAAACTTTTCTGTAACCCCAAAGGTTCATTGAGTTCAATGGACTTTTTCTGTACCTTTTCTGATTGGATGGAATTTATCAGGAACAGTACACATTTCTTTCCTATCAGATTCCTCGTGACTCTAGTGTTGCACGCCTTAAATTACATCACATTGTTGACTGTCAAGACTGCTGACTATCATCACCTGGATGTCCATGCCCATATATGGAGATCCCTGATGTCTTCAATAATAAGCCCATATCTGGGAATGCCCATATATATGGCCAAGACAGAATTCATTTGCAAATCAAGACTGCTGACTATCATCACCTCGATCTCCATATACAGTATGAAGTTCACAACACTGACCTCATCAAACCGTGGATATCCATACATGGATATCCATACATCATCACCTCAATCTCCATATACGGAGCTGGTCAATACTTCTACATCTGACCTCACGGACTCCATATATGCATATAGCTGACATGTTCTGACATCACAGTGATGGCTCGACCAGCTCAGCAGAAGGGTATACATGCCAAAGCACCCATGTGCACGCGCCCATGTGCTCGACCTCGCCGCTTCTCGCCCTTAGGGTGTCTTACTGGTATAATACAACCATCAAAGTGTATTGATCACAGAGATGATGTTATGATCCTGCCAGGGGAAGGTCCAGCCATCAGCCCCTGCTCTCACTTTGACCAACATCCTGTCTTAAAGAGCCTGTTGGTCTCTAACCTGCGTTGAATACAGCACGGGACGTGATTAGTCTGCTAATTCAACTCGCTAGGCATTTTGTCATCAAATATTCATCCTCATTTTGGAAGCAGAACTGTAAGTACTGTACGATGAGGAGTTATTTGTGTGTGCTTGTCATGTGCATGCGTGTGTGCGTATGTGCAACAACATTTGTGCGTGAGGGCATGCGTGCGCATGTGTGTGTGTGTGTGTGTGTGTGTGTGTGTGTGTGTGTGTGTGTGTGTGTGTTGGTTGGTGTGTACTTGTGTTCCCACGTTAGCTTTATGTGCACATACTGTATGCATGTATGTATGTATGAGTGTTTATGAATCTGTATGCGCATGTGCTTCTGCTGCCTGTCTCTGGTGTGTGTGTGTGTGTGTGTGTGTGTGTGTGTGTGTGTGTGTGTGTGTGTGTGTGTGTGTGTGTGTGTGTGTGTGTGTGTGTGTGTGTGTGTGTGTGTGTGTGTGTGTGTGTGTGTGTGTGTGTCTGTGTGTGTGTGTGTGTGTGTGTGTGTGTGCGCGCGCGTGCGCGCTAGATTTAACTTGATCTATTCTATGTCAGCCACCATCTGTTTTAGACTACTACTATAGAACTAGTTTAATGTTCTGTAGCAATCAAATACATTTTAAATGAATGATCTTATATAGTTAATCATGAGATTAATTTCATGCACTTAACTGAAACCCGCTTAGACGTGAATAGCATTGCAACCCTAATCGAGGCAGACAGACTGCAGCTTCTATCAGTCAGGAGGTGGAGTGGCGGAGCGGAAGGTTCTCGGTTTAATTCCCAGCCCCTCCTGGCTGCATGTCGAAGTGTCCTTGAGCAAAACACCAACCCCTAACTGCTCCCGATGAGCAGGTTGGTGCTTTGCATCATCTGCCGTCTCTGTGTGAGTGTGTGTATGAGTGCAGGGGTGTCGCACCACATTCTGGGCCCTGGGTACAAGGATTTACTCCCCCCATGAATGTTCTTAGGGGGAGGGGGTTTAACCCATTTAGATGCATTATTACGCATTATTTTGTGCTTTAACTGTTGAAAAATAGCAGATATACAAGCTCACAGCGCGAGCTTGTAGATCAGCTATTCTTTTAAAGTCTCGAAACTTTGTGCAAGTCTTTGAATATTTCAAATCCCTTTAAGGTTTAAAAAAAATATTTTTTAAGTGAAGGACCCCCAAAATGATATGTATTTGGCCATGGACCCCGATCTCAAAATATTTAGTTCCAGGGACCTTCCAGAAGCAAAATTTGAGTTCCAAATGTTCGCTTAAAAAATACATATATTCAAAGATTTGCACACATTTTCACGACTTTTCAAAAATAGCAGATCTACAAGCTTGTAGCGCGGCAATCGGTGCTGCGTTGTGAGCTTGTATATCTGCTATTTTTCAATAGCAAAAGTATAAAATAATTAGGGCCCCTCCACCTTGGGCCCTGGTAACTCAGAACCCCCCCCCCCCCCCCGCCCCCTTGTGACGCCCCTGATGAGTGGGTGAATGTGAAATACATTGTAAGGGAGAAAGGCGCTATATAAATGCAGTCCAGTGAGACAGGAACGAAGAGGGGGTGGAATTGCCGCTGTCTACCCAGAAAAGTTTAGCTGCAAGGTCAACCTGGGTAAATCTTGTGCTGAATTAGCTTCTTATTATGACATACAGGCCTCCAAGGCACATATCACTATTTCTGCGAGCTGACTGCTCTCATTATCACAAAATATGACAGAATGATTTTGAATGGAGATTTCAACATTTCACGTTAACAACAGTGCAGAATCTAAGGCTTTAGAATTCATTAATCTAATCGAAAGCCAAGAACCTATTAAAATTAAGTAAATCGTCAGCATGGAAATATTCTTGATTAGGGTCCGTCCGCTGATAATGTTTCAGCGTCTCATATCACTGTCTCTGATTATTACTGTTTTTTTAAACAATGTTTTGTCTGTAGCTACAAACACAAAGATGCTGAGGCTGCAGCAGAAAGTGAGTTCGCTGAGCTTGTAAGTTCCTTTGATCCATGTAGTGTGAGCTGCTCACTAGACAAAATGGATTCCGCCCTAAACCAAAAAGTGAAACATGCCCAAAATACGGTGGCACCACTCAAGGTTAAGAGATAAAACATAATAACATACACATCAAAAGATTCACATGAAAAAAGATTGCCATAGACCAGTGGTTCTCAAACTTTTGAATTTCAAGGACCCTTGTAACTCTGAGAGAGTATACATGGAACCAAACGAGTCCGTTTGGTTTCATGTACACTCTCATTTGGAACCCCCTCAATAAACCCTGAGGATCCTTAAACCTAACTTTAAGAACCATTGCCATATAGTGTTTTTTAGGAAAGAATACATAGGCCTGCAGTTGTTTTGCCTAGCTATAGTAACACTGGCTGTACTGTGAGAAGGGCCTTTTCTAATCTAAGACTAGTCCTAGTCTTTACACTAGGACTAGTCTGAAGACAAAGTCTTCAGCCTAAAGGCCCATTCCCACTGGGCCAGATATAAGATATCTGGAGATATTTCTCCAGATATTTTTCCATGCAAAGTGGATGGTAGATACAGATAAAAAAAAAGTCTACCACAGATATTTGCCACAGATACTTTTATCTGTGGCAAATATTTTTTTTATCTGTCTCTACCATCCACTTTGCATGGAAAAATATCTGGAGAAATATCTCCAGATATCTTTTATCTGGCCCAGTGGGAATGGGCCTTAACCCTTTAGTCTAAGGCTCCATTCATACTCCACTTTTAGAGCCTAATATTTTTTTTGTCTAAACTATATGGCGTCAGTCAGAGGGGGCGATCATAAGATATTCATAAGACAAAACAATATTTCCTTATGTTGTATTGCGAATGTGAAGGTATTGGCATCCTACGGATGGCTGTCTGTAGTGTATACATGGGTAGATAAAATGATATTCCGCTGTGAAACAAATGGCTTTGACAGCCTGTGAAGAATTTGCCATTCCGAAACATGGAAGAGCACTCTTCCTTGCTATACCTGGACACTGCTGCTGGTCTGGAGCATGCTTCTGTGTGAAAGTCAGCACAGGCTGTCAATAAAACCCATTTACACACAGGTGTTTCTACAGCGGAATATCAATTACCACCCCATGCTATCTACAGTATCTATCTATATTTCTGTCCTTCTGTCTGTCTTGTCTCTCGTTCTCAGTGTTTATCTCAGCTCTCCTTTCTCCATCATGTACATCTTTGTCTCTCCCAATAGTTTTCCTCAGTTATGCGTCTGCAGGTGCACATTTTCTGTCATCTTGCTTCTCTCACACCACCTCACACACAATTCTTCACAGCCCTCCCCTCTCCCTTCTTTCTCCCTTCATCTTTCTCTCCTCTCCTTCTCTCACTCTCTGCTAGAGATGTCTGATATGTATTTAACAGCAGCATGATCTGATACGCACACATACACACACGTGTTAACTGACACACGCACCTGCAGAGAGACACATGTATGCATGCACGCACGCTGCACACACAAATACACATGCACGCACGCACACACACCGTTGCATGTTTCCAGCCTGCCAGTGGTGTATCCTAGCAACACAACTTTACCAGTAGTAGTAGTAACATGAGGCTGGCAGGCTGGCAAACAAGCACACCTCCTAGGTGTAGAGAGCATGAATATTCCTCATGGTGAACCCATCCCAATGCCCGCAGGTGACTGGCTCAGGGCACGTTGCCATGGTTTTCTGACTAGCGCTAATCATTTTTACAGTTGCAGGCTAAACACAACACTGGGCCCCGGGAGACACAGGAGACCTCCAGGATTATTTCTGGGAACCCGGAGCCAGACTCCTGGCATCCTCCGCCTACGAGCAGCGGTGAAAAGTGTCGACTTATCAGCCCCACCTGCATGTCTCATTGTCAGGTTTTCTTTTGTGGTGCAGAGGGTTGTTGGCTTCCTGGGGGCTTTCCTGGGCTTTTTTATCCTTCCCATAGGCTCTTTCCTTCCTTGCAAGAGTGGAGGAGTCACGTCAACTGATTCAGAGTCAGCTCCTTATCCCTGTTGCCCTTGTTCTTATGCGTTCCTTTGAGCAGAACTCTCTGCAAGATGAGGATAGATAGATAGATAGATAGATAGATAGATAGATAGATAGATGCTGAAGGAACACACACACACACACACACACACACACACACACACACACACACACACACACACACACACACACACACACACACACACACACACACACACATTGTGCATTTAGAGTGAAAGTAACACGCAGCAGTGTCTATCTCTCTTTCCTTCCTTCTGTCTCCTTGTTCTTTTAATAGTTTCTGTCTCTGTATTGCCTTGAGAGCACGGCTTCCCTCTCCACATGGTTTCACTCTCAGTGTCATCAATCGCCTTTCTGAAGTGTCCCTGGGTCTCCTCTCTGCCCCCACGTTCATTGTCCAGGCTGTCTGATGTATTAATCCAGAGGAATTTCCTTTGTATGAATTCTCCAATATTGGGGTTTTTATTTTACTGGCACACAGGCTACATGTTGTCTCAGAGATCCAAGAGAAGTGCCAGTTAGCCAGCCAGCCAGCCAGCCAGCCAGCCAGCCAGCCAGCCAGCCAGCCAGCCAGACAGACAGACAGACAGACAGACAGACAGACAGACAGACAGACAGACAGACAGACAGACAGACAGACAGACATTAACTGTTGATAGACTATATATTCATTTAGAAACCCATTGCGGATTCTTTCAGAGACCCATTGCAGAGAACACCATGTCCCCTGCCAGTTTCCCAAATGCGAAGGAATTGTGTTTGTTGGAGCAAAAGCGGAGGAACTGCAGAGGAATCAAACCCCATCTCCACATGGACAGGTACTTTACAATCTGTACCACCTGGACTATATATATACACTGTATATACAGTATATGTATACATATATGCACTATGCAGCTGATATTAAAATGTATGTACAGTCTACCTTTGCCAACAATGATTGTATGAATAAATGTATATCAACCATGAATATATAAAATTATATCTATCAACACCCCTACCTAGTCCGTGAGCCTTTTTTTTCTCTCTTTTTGACGAGCGGTGCTCTTTCAAAAGTTGAGAATAGAAATGTACAAATGATGTGGGTCGTTTCTTTTTCAATCAGCGGACCAATCACGATAAATTGTGTCTACTGTCTCGAGATTTCTGGCCCAACCCTCTGCAACAGGTCTTATTGCCCCTTCCTAGCCTGAACTAAACTTTAAAACAAGCTTCGTCCAGACAGAGCTCATGGACATTGTTTTGATAAGCTCCCTAGCGTTACCCCTGTTGGGGGTGGAGGACGTCGCTTATTTCATTTTCAGCAGAAAGAGCGCTCTAGGCAGCGATGTTTCTTCATAGCAGGCAGACGGTATGAACACATCATAAGGGACGCTTTCTACAGCCAGGCCATCAGCCTGCTGAATAGGCGTCGAGCCATGCCACCATGTCAGTCAGTCTCACTGGCTCCCATTACTTTGGTATTAACACTTTGTGGACTGTAGATACACTTCCATTCCCATACTTTCCCTACATGTCTGATTTCTGATATTTGATACTCTTGTGCACATACACACGTCTTGTATATTTGATATCTGTTTTCATATTTCATATTGCCATTATAGCTGTCATTCGTTCACGTTGCACTAAAAATGATTTTACCCTGTTTTCTACAACTGCGAACTTGTGATTTGAGTAGAGTTGCGTGTACTGTACATGTGGGAGGACGGGATTCTTGCGCCTTGCTTTGATGAGGAGAACAAAAAGGCATCACACAGATAGGAAGGATGTTGGATGTGAATTATTGAGCAACGTACGACAGTGTGTCTCTGTATTCACTTCTCAAGGAGACTCCTAAGATAAGACTTTGTGGTGGAGTATTACGTGCACTCATATGCACACGCATGCACACACACACACGCATGTGCACACACACACACACACACACACACACACACACACACACACACACACACACACACGCACGCACGCACGCACACACACACACACACACACACACACACACACACACACACACACACACACACACTTAGCCTTGAATGTGTCTGTACACTCACTGCCCCTTTCTCCGTCTGTCTCTTGATCTCCACTCACACAAATGAATATTGAGTGTGTTTACTGATAGATCCTCTGTCAGTGTGGATGTCTTAACACAGTGGTTCTCAAACATTTGCATGTCAAGGACCCCCAAATTCACATGTATTTGGCAATCTGAACATGTTTTGCAGACACCCTATAAGAGATGTATGTTAAATAATTCAACAATGTTTTTCACAAATATTCAGATCGCTGTCTTAACACACCGCTGTCTTAGCATACTTTTTATTCTTGAATCAATGTACAGACTCTCTTGATGGTTCAAACGAACAAATGTATTCTCTCTCATGCTCATTTATTGGCCTCGTCCACATACCGGTACAGTACTTGGGTCTTGATTTTTGAAAGAAGTACTAATAAAGTTGAAACTGGTGGAGCCCCCTCCCTTCTTGCCTTTTGCGTTATTTATGTTCACACAGGAGTCTGAGGGAAATGGAACTCTCAGAGATTTCCAATGAGAATACACAACATGTCCTCACTATAAAGCAGTTGCTTAAAAAAAATCTTTCAGTACTGATGAAAAAGTACTTGAAAACCTTTTTTTTAATTGTGTTTCCCCACCCATACTGTACATTGCGACACTAATATTTTCATAGTATTGCCCCCTTTAGTTATTGTTGGGGTATTTGCCACATAGTATGTCTGTATCCTCTGTATTTACCCATCCTAACTAATAGGAGCTGTGGGTGCCATGAATACAGCCCGCCAGGGAGCAGTTAGTGGATAGGTTTCAAGGACACATACTGTAGACTGGGTGAACCATGGGGCGACATTCTGATTACCAGACTCTCTACCCACTCAGCTAAAGCCGCTATGACTTTTTCCTCTTGAGATTGGCCAATTAAAAACACTGGAGAACCTTGTAGCACCCTCTGCCGTCACCCCTCAAAATGCAAAGTCACCAGACCTTAGTCTGGAATTGTAAGATCTATCATGTGGGATCACATATGATCATTCTGGCAATGCCGCACCTTCAAATGAAGGTCTGGTAACGTTTGTCGACTTACACATATAACTAGAAGGGTTCAGAATAATAAAAGGGGATTGTACAACTGTCGGAAGCAAGCAACGGCGCAAGAAAAAGGTGTTGCTTGCAGGATGGTTTTGCAGTCATCTTAATGAGTGGGACCAGATGTGATATGTTTCACCCCTTTAAATTGAAACAGGCCCGGTACGCTGGGTCCCCCTAGATGCACATCCACTCAAGTGCGTTATTGTGCACGGAGATGTGCAAGACTGTTCCCACCGGCAGCTTTGTCATAGCACATTTGTCACTCGAGAATGCAGTTCAATGGACGGTGAAAGATTGTCATATTTAAATCCTGTTATTCATGTAACTGATTACTCTTCTCTATAGTGTTGAATCCTCTATCAACAGAATAAGTCAATTACACATGTTGATGCTTATTTTCCATTCTATCATGGTTGGTAGGACTATACTTGGACAGGTCACACAGACTGACGTCATCCCCCAAATCTGCTCACTTCCATGTTGCCTGTACGTGTGTAGTCTGTTCCCCTGACCTTGCATTTCTTTTGGTGCCATCGTGTGACATTAATGGTCAGTAGTACAACTGCATTCTCCCCCTTTTCTTCACTTCTACGTCACTTTACATCATCCCCTGGAGGCCTTTCTTTTTCTTTTTTCTTCTTTTTATATGTTTTATACTTTTCTCAAGGTACCTAAATGAAGAATTTGGTCTCTCACCTTGGGACCCATACTCATTTGCTATAAACCTTCCCATCAGCCATACTGTGTAAGCCCCCAGGAGGACCCAGGGGCCATGAAACATGAACAACTTTATGAGGCACAGATGATGGGCTCTATTGCCTACAGCTGTGAGAGGAACCAGGGATGAAATTAATGTGCGTAACACAGTGGGCTTAATAAGAAGCAACGGCATGATGGTAAAAAAAAAAACAAAAAAAAAAGGTCTATTGGTTATAGATGTGGCCTCACGTCTATTGGACTGTGTTATTTTGTAAGATGTTGATTTGTAACCTGCCTGGACCAAAGCCACTAAAGCAAGGTCCTGTGCACTTCTTGGAGACCTCTTAAGTAAGTCTATTCTCACTTATGTCCTAATTCATTATTAAGAGTGTTTGGCTGTCTCTCTTTTGCAGTAATTTTGTAATCACAACCTCACATGTTTATCGTGTTTTGTTTTCTTTTAGTTAAAATGGTCTAAGTGTAACGTACTGTAAGTTCTAATTTGAGACAATGGATAATTTCCCATGTGTCTCTGAGAAGTTAGATAGATACAGTAGATACCTTTATTACCCCAAGAGGGAAAATGAGTCACCCAGAGTTAAGGTTACAAAGTTACAGGGAAGTATGAAAAGAAAGAAGTACTGTTGTGTACAATGAAAAAACAAAGCAAAACAATACAATACAATACAATACAATGCAAGTTAACACAAATAGCAATACTTATAGTACAACTTATCAATGCAGTGCCAAACAATAAAAAAGTAAACATGAGTACATGACCATGCCAAGAGCATACTGGAGATAGGACCTGTTTCTTCACTGGTTCTCAAAGTGTTTTTTTTGAGCGGTGGTTACACCGTCTCCTATACGTGGCCGTGTGTGTATGCGTGCGTGTGTGTGTGTGTGTGTGTGTGTGTGCGTGCGTGTGTGTCTGTATGTAGCCTGCAGGCCTGCAGTACCTTTCATGACCACACATGTTAAGGGAGGGGCGCTGTTGTTCAGGCCAGGCCAGACCAGGCACACACACACACACACACACACACACACACACACACACACACGCACAGGGGGGGGGGGGGGGGGTAAACCACCGCTCAGTTCACACGGGTGTGATTTTTTTAGTGTGGTTGCCTCTGCGTGGCAACCAGACTATAGTACTTGTCCGACTTTATTCCATCTTCCATTGTCTCCTAAGTAAACTTTTTTGCCACAGTTTTGGTGGCACTTGGGCGTCAAATCGACCGGCTTCATCGGGACACGCATGCGTGCATGATTTTTATGAATTCTCTCCGAGGCGAGCTACTATAACAAGAAACACTATGACAAGCAGAGTACAGCATGGAACTGATATGGGATACACTGTATCCCATACAGTGTATCCCATATGAGGCGACTGATGGCGTTTCAGAATAGGCCTAAAGATATACAGTAGGCTACATCTTTTTCATGTACACTGTGCATGATTCAGACTTGTAACATGGTGGCATGGTGGATAAAAGTTATGTTGTTATAGTTAACCATATGCATTTTTCTATGAATAAAACAGGTTAATTTTAAGAGTGGGGAAACCCAATTATAGCGGAATAGGTACATAACACATGGGTGCAATTTGCAAAATGCCTTCTTTGACGACTGCTTGATCATTCCCCTGCTCATTCCCCTGCTCAGCTTTGTCAGTCTTCCCTGGTCCCGTCTCTCTCAGCTGTTGAAATGAAGCAGAAAATAATTATATTTGAGTGTTATGGGGAAAGACAGGTTCAACCATGATCAGTGACCTGTTTTAAACTTTCCATGTGGGCAGCCACAGAAGGATGTGCTGGTGTGTTGTGTGTCAGGTCAAGAGGTCACTTGTTCACCTCTCCCCATCAATGTGTCCTTGAGAAAGACACAGTGGTGCTTTACACTTACACTGTAAGTCATGGGTCTTCAACAGGGGGTCCGGGACCCCTAGGGGGTCCGGGACCCCTAGGGGGTCCTCAGAGTTACTACAGGGGGTCCTCCAAATCTTTGAGTGATAGAAAGTGTTTTTCTCCTTTTTTATATATAACCACTTGAACCCTAGTTTCCATATTCTAAGAACTTTAGCCAAAAATAGCAGATCTACAAGCTCACAATGCCTCGCGCTGCGAGGCGTTGTGAGCTTGTAGATCGGCTATTTTAGGCAAAGTGCTTTGGTGTTGAGGGGAAAAAGAGCAGACTAAGTACAGAGTGAGAGGTCAAGTTTATTAAGTATTGACGGTTCAAGTTGTTAAATATCTGAAAACACAACTTGTCATGAATGCAAAATACAATAATGATTGTGCTGTGAAACGATGAAACTATATGGAATCTACAAAAAAGGTTGTGGGGGTCCCTGCTTCATCTCTCTCTCAACTAAGGGGTCCTTGACCTGAAAATGTTGAAGACCCCCGCTATAAGTTCTAAGAATGTCAGCTAAATAACTAATGTAAATGTGAGCTTGCACCTCAGGGTCATTTTCAGAGTCTATAAATAGGCCTAATGGCCTATACTGTAGTAACTTTGATATGCGACTCTTAATTCCTTTCCATAAATCCCCCTGCACATGATTGATTGATTGAAGGCTTTATTAGAAGTTTGCATAGGAAAATGTACAGATTCATGACGGTACAGTTCACTGGTACAAGGTCTACTAAAAGGAGATCCATGAAAAGACTAAGCTTATTTCAACAGGAAACCATTAAAGTATCTCATATAACATTGAATGACAGACAAATAGAACACAGTACTATGCAGTAGATATGTAAAGAAAAAAAGAAAACAGTAGGTCTATACAATCAGTAAGTACAGTATATACAATATATACAAGGAAGGGGCAGGTAACAGTAAGTCTAAACAATCAGTATGTACAGTATATACAAGGAAGGGGCAGGGAGGGTAGGGTTGTGGCATAGTAAAATAAAAGTATTCAATCATATTCAATCATCAATCAAGTTAAGGCCAGTTTAAGACAAGTCAAAGGATATCTTGTAGGGATGTGGTTTTCAGTTTCAGTAGGTTTCTGTTGAATCTAAATTCTCATCGGTAGCTACTGCCATCGACTGGTGGAAATAGGTATTGCATGGGAGACTGACACACACACACACACACACACACACACACACGCACGCACGCACGCACACACACACACACACACACACACACACACACACACACACACACACACACACACACACACACACACACACACACAAGTCAAACACAAATAAATACAAAGGAGGGTAAAGTAAATACATAAATTAAATAATCACCGTATCATCATGTATGGTTCGTTGTTCGTAATTCAGGGTCAAAATAATAATATAAATATGCATGTATTTATTTCAATACACTTATATCCTTGATGGGGGAATTATAGGCTACAGGAAATTGTTTGTGTCTATTATTTAGTAGATAAATAAGACTTACCAAAATCATATACGGGCATTTTATTTGAGGAAATCATCTGGTTATTTTATTTATGAAGGAGTGAATTTCTTTCACTATTTTATTCTGCGTTTGGTTGCCAGGTTGGTGTGAAAGCATAATGGAAACATATCCAATCTAATATCCGTAACGAGTGAAATCAGTTGGTGTTAGAAGTTGGGAAGCACACAGTAATGACACATGACAGTATCACTGCTAGAGCCGTAAAACTCGTCTCTTATATGGGGGTCCCTGGCATATCTTTTCAAATGGGGGTCCGTAAGCTAATAAGTGTCAATTTGGGGCTCTTTGACATGAAGAATTGAGAAACACTAACTGATGGATACTGCGGTCTGCGGGTCCACTCCAGGCAGGGGAGCAAGTAAGGGAATTATGATATGGGGGATAACGACATCACGACCTGGCAACCCGTCAAACAGTACTGAGTGCAGAGTGCAAACAGGCGCGTCGACTCGAGGGAACAAAAGGAGGTACATTCACATTTAATTCACTATTTTCATCTATTTATTTGCATCTGCGTGCCGTCTCACAGCGCAGAATGATTCTAACATCATCACTGTTTGAGAATAGCTGTGTTAGCCGTGCGGCAGTACAAACTAAGCAAGGTTAAAATACTGCTAGGCTAGCTGGCTAATTGGCTGCATTTAGCCAGCTAGCGGCTTGCTTGCTTGCTGGATTGGCTAAAGGCTAGCTCTCACCGTTGGCCCAAACAAACCACCATTCAACGTTAAATATGTTAATGTCGACGGACTACGTCGTCGAAATAACACTTACGTTACTGATCTGTTTGTACATCTAGCTCTAAAATAAATTCCTGTTAAAACTTAAAACTATATATTATAGATGGAAGATTGGATGTTCAACACCGGCTTTAGTCTCTTTTGTTTTAGCCACCATGGGCCAGTAGGCCATGCTGGATAATATGCTCAATCCATTCATTTATGCACACAGTAAAATGAGCCATTTAATACGTCTCTGACAGTGTACAAACTGCACCAAATGGACCTGTAAGGGGTAGTGTCTTCTCAAACCTTTTCATGTCAAGGACTCCGAAATTTTGAAAAATTATGATTGAAAAGGATACGCCAGGGACTCTCATAAATGAACCAATGTTAATTTAGCTTAGTTAATGTAGTCTTCTGACTCGAGAGTGTACAACGGGTCCAACACAGAGTGTTCCATTGTACACTCTGTTACAGACCTAACTATCATTTAGCTGGGGTGGGACAGGGGACCCCTTGGAACTCCCTCAAGGACCCCACTTTGAGAAACAATGCTGTGGGTTTGGCTCCTTGTAAGCTTTCAAGATACTACCTGTGTGTGTGTGTCACTGTGTGTGTGTGTGTGTGTGTGTGTGTGTGTGTGTGTGTGTGTGTGTATTGCTGCTGCTAAATACTCAGAGAGGTGTATGATGTTTTGCAAATTGTTGTATATTATTGTTTGTATTTAAATGTCTTGATAAATGGATTACACAGGACCACACTGGAAATGGGTCTTTTTGTGTTATCCTTTTAGCACCTTTTGTATAATTCGTACCACACTGTGCCTTTTTTGCAAACTGTTAAATGATTCAATCAATCAAGAGTTGAATTAGACTACCTAAGATACTGACGGTGGTGGTCATCTTTGTCTGTGTCTGGTTGATTTAACCTTCTATTATTGTTGTTATTCCAGAGTCCTCTGATGGAAATTGCTTAAACAACTTAGTCCATCTTCCAAGATGTCAAGTAAGTAAACGTGCCTACCTTCTGCATATATGAAAAGGGCTGTAAGATTTAAATATTAAGAATCACCTACTCCTTTTATATTGATCTCTTTGTGAGTAGTTATGTTTTATTTGAGGAAACAAATAATGATTATTATTTGAACTTATCAAGTCGATTGTCAACCTGTTCTCTACTGTGAACTTTTTACTTCGGGTAAATGGAGATCGATAACTGTATCTGTAAGCCAATACAATGTTTTCTTATCACATCATGGATTTGCCCAAACCAAGCAGAAATAAACAACCGTTGACAGTTGAGTTGACACTAAATGTTTTGTTTTGTGTTTTTAATAGAACGGCCATCCTATGCCCCTCCCCCTCCCCCTGCTCCCACAACAGTAAGTACATGATCACACTGCTTTTCAGGAATCTTAAAGCTATACTGTGTAAGATGCCCAACTAGTGGTCATTAGCCCTATAGCAAACCGCGGTCGCGTCCGCGTCTTTCGGCCGTTTTTCGTACCTTCAGACCCCCGCGTCTGCCTCCACCTCGCTGAGATCTATCTTTTGAGGGGTCCCTTGTTCCTGTGCGTTCAGTAATTCCAGAGATACGGACTCCTTCACCCTGCCTGGTAGGCGAAATTACCTAGAGAAGGGATGGTACAAACGGGCGACAACAAATATGGCTGCCATAGCGACCCCACTTCAAGATGCGCTGTGATTGGCCGGCAGTTGTATAACCCTCGCTGTGATTGGCCGGTAGTGTGATGACGCAATTTTGGCGCGAGATCCGGTCCCCGGCAAGGATCGCAGTTTACATATATAGAGAAGGCTTTACAGGCTGAAATTCACGGAGTGGGTGTTCTAAAACTTTAGCGATTTAACAGTTAGGACAATTTTAAGATTTGTTTTATAAAAAAAGTTACATGGTACAACTTTAACACTTTATTGGGTATAATGGCTAAAAGCCACGTTATTCCTCCACATCGCTCTGTCTTTCTCTCTAGTTCTCAGTCTTCTTAATTAATTTGTAAAGTGAGCCACCAATCTCTTCCAGCGCCCCACCCCAACCATGAGACTTTCACATCTTTGTATTCCTTCCATTCCCTGTCATATCACCACTTCAAAACAATTCCAGACATGGATGAGGTGAATGAACCCAGAGATTGAACAATATTTCGTTGTTGCAGTTGCTCTGGGAACACGTTCCTTGGAAACTAAATGGTGTTTAAATCTTGGATTTGAAATATGGTGCAGTCGGTAGTGCTGTCGCCTCACAGCTAGAAGGTCCTGGGTTCAATTCCCGCCGGGGCACACTGTGGTCGTGTTCTCTCCTCTGCGTCATTAGTGCCCACACCCTATAGGTGGGGTTGGCGAAAGGGTCTTTCTGTGTGGAGTTTGCATGTTCTCCCTGTGTCCCCAAGGGTAGGTACCCTCACAAAAACATGCAGTAATCCCAGACTCTTATCACCCGTCAGGTGAAAAGAAGAGGCTTGCTCACTCCTCATGCACTGAAGGAAGCATGAGCTTAGTTCGGGGCTCTCCCCAGGTTGGCAGAGAGAGAGCAGCGCACAGGATTACAGCTTAGGCAATTGGCACTGGGTGAAAAATGGGTTACAAAATCGTGGCATAAAAATTTAGAAACAGAAATGATTCTTTCTATAATTTTAGTAGGCTAGAAAACATGCTCGACATGTATTATAGCATTTTACTTCAACAACCTTGCATTCAGCAGCAGGGCACAACATGGTGAAACATTTGACAATGGAAATGTAATGCCGCAGTTGGCTTCAAAGTAAACCTCACCTTTGTCAAACCAAAAACCCTGGTTCATTTTCAGCTTTCTGCATGACCCTGTCATAGCTGCAACGTTTGCTCTGTTGTGCACTCATCCTGAATGCCAGCCAGCCAGTCGCCTGCTTATTTTTTCCTTGCATGATGACATGACATATGCAAACCATTACAAACAAGCAAAAAATATTTAATTTTTCATGTTTATTTTTTTGTTTTCTTTTATTTACTTGTTTATTCCTCTTCCCTCCTCTTGTTTGTGAGCCATTTCTCATTCGTGTTTTGTCTCATTTGTCTTCCATCAGCAATTGCCTTCCACCCCAGGGTTTGTGGGCTACAACCCTTACAGCCATCTGGCCTACAACAACCTCCGGCTGGGAGGGAGCACCGCAGGTTCCAGCAGGGTAATGAATGGAAGGAGGGATGGAAAAAGTAGAGGGAGGGGAAAGAGGAAAAGGTAGTGGGTGGATCTTAAAGACCCATTCCATTGGCTTAAAATCCAGTTGCTATTGTGGGCATATATTGTATGTCGAGTATGCATCAATTCTATCTATCACATGTTTTTGGCTTAATATTCACACAAAAAAAAAATACACATTTTGTTATCCATTTCTGCTACACTACCTGTATATCCATTGCTAGGGGTGTCATTCACAACTGGGATTTCATTGATGGCTTGATTTCCCAGTCTTAACATTAGCTCGCCTAGTTCATTAAATCTGGGTCAAATGGAACAGTCCGATGCTTTCTCAATAAAGGATACACCTGCCGTGAAAGTTCAGCCTGTGGATTTTTGACAGAATTACATTTGCTTCTCACTGCTGGCTGGCTAGTCTGTTATCTCCAAGTACAGTTCATGTGTGAAGTCTGTGAACAGTTGGTTGCTGCAAGAATGGTGCGACAAAATAATGCAACCAATTATATTAAATGATAATTTAGGTGCCTGAATCCAATAATGCATGTGAAGCCGAGCTTTAGGCCTATGAAATAATTGGTGGTGAAGGTAGACCCCTATCTTTAATAATCATTGGGTTGGCCTAGAACTCCACCCAAATGCCACATTTGCACTTTTTCCTTTGCACTTTGCCAGTGGAGTGGACCTTTTAACGCTGTATTAAGAAAGGGCTATAAGCAGTGTTATAATACACTGAATGACAAATGGCGTGGTATGCAAGGAGATGAGATGGATGTGGAAATAGATGGCTCATGAATAATGGTTGGAAAGGTTAAAGCAATGTGAAAGGAAGGTTTGAAGAAGGGAGAGAGAGAGAAAAAAAGAAAATGGTGATAGGTCGATGGTAGTTAAATACTAGCCTGGCGGGGCCCGACGCTATATCTGTGTTCATTCCTTCCACAGTATAACGTCTGGACTTCCGTTGATTGGCAGCGAGTATACCGATTATTCTGTGATTTGGGCCAATCAGTGACTGCTTCCACACTATGCTTCCGCACAACAAACGTAGTCTTCCTGACAACAAGTGAAAAGATTTCCCTGATTGGTCCATGTGTAGACGGTGACGTAGATGCATGCTGCAGGCTGCAGCATTTTCAAAACAACAATGGCTGCCCTCGCGATGCAAAAAGTGTAACAGTTAACGCTCTAACCATAAAACAAGCAATAAGTGCAGTTATTTCAGAGTTGGAATCAATTACAACAATTAAAAAGCAACACGGAGGATGCGCTAGTGGAGTTTATCGGCCGAAAAGACGTGTTTGTTTGCCGTTCTTCCGACTGGCTGAGAGATGGTGATTGGTTAGAGGAGTCTGTCTGTCAAGGCAAGTACTCCCGCCCACTTTTCAAGCTGCCAATAGGCTAAAGGCCAGACGTTATACTGTGGAAGGAATGAGTGAATGAACGCAGTATGACGTCGGGCCCCGCCAGGCTAGTTAAATACCAGGATGGTCAAGAATATGAAAATGGGAAAAGCCGTTATAGAGTTAAGAAGTCATTTAGGCTATGCTTCATGGCTCACGACGCTCGAGAGCAGCAAAAGTAGTATTCACAGTAATGAGACAGGAGAATGTAGGTGGTGGATTTGGCTTTAGTTACTATAAATACCTTGCCAAAACAAGAGAAGAGTGAATTTGACTTCAGGGCATCTTTCTTTAATTGTTCAGGCTCCTGTCTCGCAGCTGAAACCCTGCCCCTATGAACTTGTGTGGAAAAAGTCACCTTCAGCTTCCAGGTCAAAGTTGGCACAAAGTTTGAGGCTGAATACAACACCCTACCCTGGTAGCTGTGTTGTAGCTTTTTGCTCCACTTCACTTGCTGCTCCACATCCATTTTCACACCGTTTCATGTACATTTTCCATGGAAGATATTCCATGGAAAGTTTCGCATTGAAATCAAGATTATTCTGTAATAGATTTTGATGATTATCAAACAATCAATTATTAGTGTTTAGATTTTTATGTCATGCACTGTTGATTAAATATAACATGAATAAAATGTAAAAATCCAGGTTTGTGTTCATACATAAGCAGCCCAAAACATATTTGCCTTTGGCTGGTGTTAATCACAATCACATGTCATATTAGTTGTCCAACATTGACTGCAACTTGCTTGAATTTTAAAAGTAGTTTAGCAATGTCATTTGGACTTGAAGCAGAGCAGCATGTCAATAGTAAGCTGTAGCAACACTGCATACTGCATGGCCAGTTCTCCTAATCTCAATCCTGCAATTGTTGACATCAGTCCCCCATGCACACCCTCCTCCAGCTGTGTATCAATAAGCCACTGATCCTCTTCGTCTACCTGTCATCTTGTCTTTGAGGAAACCGCTTTTCAGTGTTTTTCAGATTCAAATGAGATGAGCTGTATACTGAGCCCCTGACCCGCATGGCTAAATAATAATATAATTTATTATTATTATTTTGTATTTTGGCATTTAAGGTCAACAACAAAAGGGATCTGCTCCTCCCCATTGTGTGAGGCTCCTGAATGTTCATGGTATGGTTTGGCCTTTGACAGTTGGAAATGGAATGACATCATCATGGCTGTTGGTGTGACATTGCCGTGTGTCATCCAAGGCTTATAACTTGGCACGGCTGCTCGTCACAGTACCTGTCTGTGTTCTGGCCAACAAAACTGGAGAGATCTGGTCTTTAAGCCCATTCTAGTGTTGGTGTGACCGTTCCTGAAAGTAGGTCAAGCCATGGCCTCGTCGTACCTGTCTCAAATGTCCCCTTCCATTTCCATGAAACCTTTTAGTCTAATTTTGAGTGGTATCTTTGAGCGATGCTCCTGGAAAACATTTGGCTTTGTCTAAAGTTTGTTGTACGCCCCAGGGTCACATTTTTGGCCAATGTGACCCTGGGCTACATCTGGCCTGAATCTGGCTTACAGGGTCACATTGGCCAAGCTTCTTGGGACACTCATAAATAGCACCGCTCACTTACAGTTTACAGTTTACAGTTTAGGCATTTAGCAGACGCTTTTAATCCAAAGCGACTTACAATAAGCAGATACAACATCGCAATAGGTAACTTCACACTAGGTGTGATTTTTTTTAATTTAATCAATGGAAATAAATGAATGCTACATATGCCCATGTGTATTGTTTGTGTTTTTTATTTATAACCATGATTTACTGTTCCTGCTCCATCATTACTCAAATGTGCTCTATCTCTCTTTCTCTCTCTCTACAGAACGCCACGGGCGTCACTGTGCCAAAGCCCCCGAAACCTCCAGACAAGCCCCTGATGCCTTACATGCGGTACAGCCGGAAGGTAAGCAGGAAGGTAAGACACCCACCCACGGTGTCTGCTTTTACTGCTTGTCTCAGGTGGAGTTACTCCATCCAACCAACCAACCACCTACCCAACCTAGCTCCCGAGTCCCGACTACCCAGCACCCCCTCTCAAACAAGTTGTAGGTTTGTAGGGGGAGGCCCCCTCTGTTAACAACCCCCTCCCCAAAAGAAAATACCCTTTGCCTCGGATCCCCCAGGTTTCAAGGCCCCTGTCTGTGACTCTGGCCCTGAGGTGAAGGGTCATAGGGTTTGAGGTTGGGAGACAGCTGTCTCGCGACACCACCGCCGCCGTCCTCAACCGAAACACACTGTTCTTCCTCCTCTGTTCTCCTGTTGATCTCATCTTCCTCTCTGTTGTGATGGATAGTTTGAAGTGAATTCCCAGTGCCCCCTCCCGTTCTTTTGAACTGCTGTCCTCTTCTTGTTTCTCAGCCCACTCCCTTGTATGTTATTTACCTTCTTTCATGCTTCCTTCCTTTTACTGGTCTAAATCTGACCATTTTCCCAGTTTTCCTCTTCTTTCTCTTGTAGTGACCACTACTTAGATTTTCGTTTGGTTGCAAGCTGCTGTATTGACCTAACCATGTGCAACATATTTGTGTGCGTGTGTGCGTCAGGTGTGGGACCAGGTCAAGGCATCCAACCCAGACCTGAAGTTGTGGGAGATTGGAAAGATCATCGGAGGGATGTGGAGGGACCTGACGGACGAAGAGAAGCAGGACTACCTGAACGAATATGAGGCTGAGAAGGTGAGGTGCAGTTGAGGCCCTGACCAGAGTATGAACACTTAAAAGCTTGAAACTAGAATCTCCATTTATTTATCTCATCTGCCTCCCTAACTGATCTGTGTTTCCTTCCATTGTTCAGATTGAGTACAATGACAACCTGAAGGCCTACCACAACTCCCCAGCCTACCTGGCATATGTCAACGCCAAAAATCGTGCCGAAGCGGCCATGGAGGAGGAGAGCAGACAGAGACAGAGTCGTATGGACAAGGGAGAGCCCTACATGAGCATCCAGCCAGCTGAAGACCCTGATGGTACATATGTTATGGTTCACTTTCTTCATGTCCACATGATAGTAGTTAACCAGAGGAGTGAGTTTCTCTCCCTTTAATTCATTTGCAGTAGTTTGTGGAAAATCACATACACTATTTACAGTAAATAACGTAATAATTGTTGAAGAACATTGTCCAGCTGTAGAATAATGGGCAGCCCACACAAAGCACAGAAGCTGTGACTATAAGTATATTGTTATTTAAATCGTTCTCAAGTGGAGTTCATACCGCTATAGTATAACGTCAACATCAGTTTTGATGCTCAGATAATTGTATTTATAGTAACATTCAGCCCTACATGAGCATCCAGCCAGCTGAAGACCCTGATGGTACATATGTTATGGTTCACTTTCTTCATGTCCACATGATAGTAGTTAACCAGCGGAGTGAGTTTCTCTCCCTTTAATTCATTTGCAGTAGTTTGTGGAAAATCACATACACTATTTACAGTAAATAACGTAATAATTGTTGAAGAACATTGTCCAGCTGTAGAATAATGGGCAGCCCACACAAAGCACAGAAGCTGTGACTATAAGTATATTGTTATTTAAATCGTTCTTACTCAAGTGGAGTCCATACTGCTATAACGTCAACATCAGTTTTGATGCTCAGATAATTTTATTTATAGTTACATTCATAGTGTTTGGTGTGGATGGTCCTAAGGCCTTGTATTGCTCCATCAGTACTAGAGATAATAGTCTGACAAAATACAAAAAAAGAAAAAATAGAATCTTCATAATGGAGCAAACCACCCCATGTCCTCTCTTTATTACTCTTTCCTTCCCCTCACCTCTACAGACTATGACGATGGTTTCTCGGTGAAGCACACAGCTGCAGCTCGTTTCCAGAGGAACCACCGACTCATCAGCGACATCCTGAGTGAGATTGTGGTTCCAGACGTGCGCTCTGTGGTCACCACTGCTCGCATGCAGGTTCTCAAGAGACAGGTCCAGTCACTCATGGTTCACCAGGTAGGTCCCCAACGAACGGACACGGACACACACAAACAAACACACACACACACACACACACACACACACACACACACACACCCGCCTTATAAGCCTACTTAGAACTTGCATAATACCCACCTTGTTGCAGTAGTATATCAGGAAGACCTGCACTTTGCATGAAATAAACTGAAGGGGAAAGATGTATCCCAATAGCACATTTTAACATTTTTAACTCCCCGCCTCTAGTTAGAAGAAACGCCATTTCTCACTTGTGCCTGATATTTCAGAGGAAGCTGGAGGCAGAGTTGCTGCAGATTGAAGATCGTCACCAGGACAAGAAGAGACGTTTCCTGGAGACAACAGACTCCTTCAACACTGAACTCAAACGGGTACAATTTACTCCCTCCCTATTATACTCCCTATTGTAAGTTCTTAATTGAGATGTCAGGTCTACGTAAGCACAGCTATAGAAGGATGCGTTTCCAGTAAGATTGTATTTTTGGATTGATGCATGCATTATTTTGTATTATCTCTAGGCTACTGTTGATTTTCTCCCCAGGGACAATCAAGTGAGATCTACTCTTAATCCTATCCAATCTAATCTGTGTCCAGCTTTGCAGCCAGAAGGTGGAGGTGGACATGGAGAAGCTGGCTGCAGAGATGGCTGCTGCAGAGGAGGCGGCCAGGCGCCGGGCGGAGGAGAGGGAGCGCGAGGCGGCCGAACAGGCTGAGAAAGCTGCCCAGCAGGCTCAGGAACAGCAGCAGCAGCAGCAGCAGCAGCAGCATCATCAGGAGGTTGCAAACAAGACTGCTGCCAACAGCAGCAGCCTGGAACAGAGCATTGCTAACGCTAGTGCTGCAGCTAACTCAACTTCAGGGAGCAAAGAGGAGGACAAGCCAACACCAATGGAGACAGGTGGGGATATATGCACGAATACATGTCATGCATACATTCAGTACATACTGTATATCTATCTAACCATCTATCTATTGTACATACTGTATTCTGTGAGAATGAAAAAGTATAAAATCGTGAATGGTGTTTTCAGATATTTCTGTGGGTGGCCTGTCACCTAAAGGGTTACTGTCACTTTAAGAATCATCTTAAAAAACAAGTTAATATTTTTATGATGTCATTGTGGGGATGCGCAATTATAAGCCAATCAAATTAATTGTCTGTATAGTCTGACTGTATGACTACTTACTGTACTGGTCAGCTGTTGTTGGGGGACGAGGGGCAAATTACACTGACATGAGCTTCAGACTGTTTCAGACCGTTTTCAGAGATGCTCATGTGCCATCTGCCCCTCAACCCCTTTAGGTGACAGTACCCCTTTAAGCCACTAGATGGTGATGTTCACCTCACATCCCCATCTAGAGTCAAACAGTCAATAGCAGTAGCTATCATGAAGATTTTATTGATGTGTTTTGGGATTCATTCAATTTGAATTGAAAATGGGATTTTCAAACTGACACATCCCGTGTCTCCTACCCCCTACCTGTACTTGTTCCACTCACAGATGAGGCAGTGCCCGCAGAGCCCTCCACCACATCCCAGGCTCCTCCTCAACCACCACAACAACCACCACCACCCCCTGCTGGCCCTCCGTCTGAACCCCACTCTTCCTCCCCCTCTGACAAACCGCCCCCGCCCCCCAACAACCCTCCCAGGGAGACCACCACTATGGGCGACACCCCCAGCAACGACAACAGCAGCAGCAGCAGCACGGGGACCCCTTCCTCCTCCTCTGACAACAGCAACACCTCCGTACCTCCTCCAGTCCCTCTCCCAGACCCCTCAGCGGCCAAGGAGCCCAACTCGGTCGTGGTGAATCCTAACCCGCCCGCAGCCCCTCCCCCTCCCCCGGCACCAGAAGAACCAGCCCCACCGCCGCCACCGCCGCCTCCCCCACCACCCAGCCAACCAGCACAGCCTATGGCATAATAGCAAGTGTTTCTCAAACGTTGTGGTTTCAAGGACCCCCAGTTTAATACGATGTCCATCTCTGAGACCCCAATCTAAACTGTAAAGTCCTCATGTAATCTGAGAGTGTACAAATGGAAATGGGTCTTTTGTGGTTCCATTTGTACACTCAGAGTTACAGACCTTAACTCCTCAAGGACCCCTGAGGGTCCTTGAACCCCACTTTGAGAACCACTGGCATAATCTAGTAGCTGGCCATTTTTAAACCCCCAAGTCAGGTAGAGCTGTATAGTGGTAGCTATTATAGAAGTCCCCACCCAAGCCCTCTAACTCACACTGTTGTAACTATCCTGCATCCGTACTGCAGGTCTTTTTTTGTTTTGTTTTCCAAACTATTCCACTGAAGGGTGGAGCAGGAGAGCAGCAGTGCAGCAAGATTTTTTTGTAAAGACTGGACTTCTATGATAGCTATGTCTGTAGCGAATGTGGGAAGGAGAAGTAGCAGTTTTTTTGTTTGTTTTTTAATTTTTTTGGGGTGGGTATTGAGGAAAAATTGCATTCAGTTGTCAACATTCAGTATTTGAAATATTGAATCAGGTTATGGGGATGTGAATGAAATTCAAGTCACATTCAATGTTAAATTCAACAGTTGGTCCACACAAAACTATTGGAGGAAACATTTGGAGGTTAAATCGGTTTCCTATTTCAGTAATTAAGTTAATTTGTGTCATTTTGTTTTGAATTGTGCGAAACTTGCCTGATCAGTTGGTTTATTAAGAAAGTCACCAAAGAAGACTTCATCATTTTGACGTTGTTGAGGGTACAATTTACTTTAGGCAATTGCTCATGAAATGTCTGCTAGATACAGTCTTGGGACAGAAGGAAGAAGTGACATGCACACACTGTGATCGCAGGGTACCAAATGTGTGTTGAGGCCTGGCTAATGTCTTTCACCCCCTCTGAGGACATCAATAAGCCACTCCTTCGTCGTCATTCTCTATGATTCTCTATGATGTCATTGTCAAGCCCTTCACTGTGATAAATTCGAAATAGTTTTGGGACCCATAAAATATTGCTAGGGGCCCACGGTTGCCCCATGTTGACAAATTGGACTTCTCATACAAGTCTGAGTGCTGGGAGAGCAAAGTCAGTTTACACCCCCCCCCCCACCCCTTCATTAGTCTGATACATTAACACAGAACCGAGGCATGAAGCACATAATTCCATAATGTGAATGCTGACCTTTGACTCTGCTTGTGTGGTCCTATGACTAGACCAGAGGTCTCTGATCAGTTTTCCTAAAGTTGTTACAGATGTGCATTACATTATACCTGTCCCTGAAGCTCAACCTCAAAAGTACTATGGTGCCATGGCTTGTCTCACACATCCACTAAGTTAAGATCTTCAGTCTGAGGCAATGCATACAGGTTTGGGTGGATAATCCCTAAAATCTGCTGACCAGGTAACCATCCTGCTACATTTGAATAGATTTTTAAAACAGGCCTCCACATGAACCCATTAAGACCTGATGCCTTCTAAATTAGTAGTTATCACATTTTAGCAGACATACAAACTCTAAGCTTGTAGAACTGCAGTTTTTGAATTGAAAATGCTAAAATGTAAAATGAAACCGATTGGTTTTAATGGGTTAAACACACTTTAACATATCTCTTTCCCACATAAAATGGAAATTACCATGCATGTTTGCCATGCCAGTTGAGTCTGAAACTGACCTTTAATTCTTTATGGCCTTTGAGTATGTGTTCTGTCACTATACAGCCAACCTGGCATGGAAAAAACCTCCAACACCTCACCCTCATCCATGTGCTTTTTATGATACTACTTATGTCACCTCTACATTTTGTTACTTTATTTTGTATTCGTAATCCAATAGTCTGGTAGGTTAATATATCAGCTGTCCTATTAAACATGCACTGTTAAAAAGGCTGTGTTTGGAACATGTCTGTCAGTTCAGGTACAACATCCTGTGGTCAGGGTTTCCTACAGCTATAAAATGATATGTTTGACTGCTAGTTCACAAAGCTTGAAAGAATGTCACAAACACATGATGGCAATATGTCATCTGAGACCTGTTTGGCTGTAGACGAACGGTTCAGTATATTAAATCACACCTATCACCGTAGTCAAATGCAACACTTGTTGAACGTAGCACAACATGCTGTCCCTTATCGCAGACAAGAACATGTTATGAATATGAAAATACCTTTTTGAAAGTGCACCTATTCCATTTGCTTGTTGTAGTAGAATTAAAGTTGCTACAAGACATTATTTAATTAAAACTACACTTTAAAAAAGATGCATACTGGCTATTTTTTAGAAAAGCTCAGACTACATACCTCCCCTTAGACTATTATTGGCATCACGACTAGAAGTGGCCATTGTGCCCTTATTGAAACCTAACCTCGGTAACTTATGCATTTAAAAACCGACTGTTTTCATACTTGAATCGGACTGTTTTTAGTAATAATGCCTCTACGTTTTTTGCATCTTTCTTTTTGTACTGTCAAGATGTATTCTCTACCCAAATAAAGATGAATTATCTGACTTCATGTGTGTGGTATAGTATTTCAAGGTTGGTATTAATACTTAATGGGATGATATGCCATGTCATGTATGCATGACTTATCTCTCATTTCCATTTTCACAATGAATGAATGCTACATAGTTTTTGAGCGGTGGTCACAACGCTCCTATACGTGGCCGTGTGTGTGGGTCTGTCTGTCTGTCTCCGTGTCTGTCTGTCTGTCTGTAGCCTGCAGTAACCTTTTCTGACCACACATGTTAAGGGAGGGCCGCTGTTGCACACACACACACACACACACACACCACCGCTCAGTTCACACGAGTGTGATTTTAAGATTAGCTTGCATCACCAGACGGTGATTGAAAATAACTAACTACATGTACCCAAAGCTGTTCTTAAGTACAATCAGTTGATTCTGTGTTCTCGTGAATTTTGTGAGTTTGATACGAAATCCAGGAGAAATTACAATCCAGGAGTTTGCCAGGAGATGAGGTCGAAATCCAGGAGACTCCAGCAGGATCCAGGAGGGTTTGCAGCCCTGGTTTAAATCATATTAGTAGCCCTTGTATCTGAACTGTACTGTATCTTGTGCCTGCCTTTCCTATGTGTTCTGCAGGGTTGCCAACATTGGACTGTCAGAATCCAGGAGGGTCCTCCAGAATCCAGAATCGGAGGGTCCTCCCGAGAACGTAATCTTAACAGGCCTATATATTTTCAGGTGTTCTATTGAATTTTGTACCAATTCGCCTTGCAACAAAACAGTTTTAAAGTCAACTGCAACAAAGCAACTCTTTGCAACTGCCTTAAGGCTTGTCCTGTTGTCCGGGACAACTAATACATCTTTAAATGTAGTCTACTGGCTCTTGGTTTCACCTTTTCTGTGATGCTCCTAGCAGCGTTTTTTGTAAAAAGAAAAAAGAAAAAAAAAGAAAAGAAAGAAAGAAAAAGGACAAGTGAATGGGAAATGTGCTTGTCCAGAGGTCCAGAGGACAACTGCCTCAAAAGGTTGATGTCAAGCCCTGGGGGTGGTTTGGCTCAAGAGAAGTTTCTGAGTGATAAGGCAGCGACCTAATTATTGGACTCTCAGCACAGAGTTTCCATTTGAATCCTAGGCTGTTCTCCTACAGTTCAATGTTGGAGTATTTTTCAAGGCTAAAAGAAGGGGGGGGGGGGGGAGAGAGAGAAAAGAAGGCTTCTACTAAGACTAGAGTAAGAGACATTATACTATGAATGACTGAGACAGAGACATCATAGTATAGTGTGGACATGTATGCTTCAGAACGTACTGTATATATATATTTTTTTAAATATGTATACTTATGTCTGTTTTTATAAATTAGGGAAAGTTCTTTATAAGCCTTTAGGCTTCTTAGGCGCCCAAATGCATTGTCTATGGAAAAAGTACAAAAGTACAAACTTCACCTAGAAACTCCATTCATACTTTCCGTGTTACATACATACACATACAAAATAATTACTCAAAAGCACCTGAGGTTTCATATTCAAATCCAAGGCCTCCTACATTGCTTTAGTACTTTGACATTTTCAAGGTTAAAATACAAAATAACTAAACCTATTTTATAATATTTAGAAACTTCCATGGGAGTTGGTCTAGTCGAGTGGTCTGAAGATCTGACTCTCAATGCTGAGGTTCCATGTTCAAATCTCATACATTTCTGTAGCAATTATTTTTGACATTTTCAAGATTAAAATACAAAAGAACCCAAAAGCTCTTTAGAAATCGAGTGGTATGTGGTGAAGTGGAATGATCAATTGTTTCTCAATACAGAATTCCCAAGTTCAAATCCCGTTTTTCTCACAGTTTAATTGTGTGAGTGTTTAACTTTACCAACTCAAAGGTAACATACTAAAGAACACTTCATCATTACTAAGTGACGTCTGGTAGGTGTATACTACACAAAGACAAACATATTGTTCATCGTTAATAGCAAACTGAGTGAGGCAGCTCGCCTCCTACGGGAGGCGAACCCCAGCCCCCCACTCAGCAGACAAAGAAGCAACCCGCAACGCCAAGAAAACTAACGCTATTGGCCTCGCGAGTTACGGTGCTATTTCTTGCAGGGTCGTTACAATATGCTACTAGGTGCGATGCATGCACATAGTTTTGTTTTGTGATATTACACTTTGTGATAGTAGCCTACTTAGGCCTACTCTCTTTTGTGTTGATGTGTGTATCAAATTGTTTTAACCTGGCTCTGTGCAGCACTTTGTAACTTTGTTTTGAAAAGTGCTATACAAATAAAATGCATTATCATAATTCATCAGGCTCTTAGCGCAGGTAGCATGGTAATGAATTACTATTTTTGGCATCACATAGAGGAGACAATATTATGGCTCTGTCCTCTCTGCCCACTCACTGAACCGGCGGACAACGCCGTTCATACGACGTGCGTACGCCGTCCAAGTCAGACCTGGCCAAACACAGCCAAACACAAAAAAACAACCATTACCAGCCAGCGGATGGACGCCGTCTATACGACGTGCGAACGCCGTCCAAGTCAGACGGGACTCACTTTTCTACGGGTGTTTCGCCTTGATGGGACTCACTTTTCTCTGGGTGTTTCGCCTTGATGGGACTCACTTTTCTCTGGGTGTTTCGTCTTGATGGGGCTCACCTTTTTCCAGGTGTTTCGCCTTGATTTTGGGACTCACTTTTCTAGCTTGTCTAGATGTTTGAATGTTTTGGAACCGCAATAGAAACAGGACTCTACCTTTTGTCTTATTATCCAGTTAAAATATTGAAAACCTCAGTGACTCACTGATCTACAAATCTTCCTGAAGGACAGACGGTTATAAGTTCAATTACTTTTTGACAGGAATGCAATTTTTGTTGCTGTTTTAAATAACACTCTGTATAAATCTACATCTCTTCCCATGGGCTGTGTGTGTGTGTGTGTGTGTGTGTGTGTGTGTGTGTGTGTGTGTGTGTGTGTGTGTGTGTGTGTGCGTGCGTGCGTGCGTGTGTGTGTGTGTGTTGCAACCTGCAGGAACCGGGATGGTGTTTGGAGGTATGTGCAGCAGCCGGAACTCGGACGGTGTTTTCTCCGTTTCTGTGGCGCAAGAAGACGAAACACCGTCCCGGTTCCTGACGCATTTGAGACGTCGAAACAACATCCCGGTTCTGCCGCCCCGAGTGGCGCGGCGGCGGCGCCGATGATTGCCGATGAATGACGAACAGGCGACTTGGCAGCTGCGTTCAGATTCTAAATTCCAGCTGATTCAGTTTCACACTACAGGCTGCAGCAATCTATAAACACTTCGATTTCAATCCAAAGGCCATAATTAAATGTTGCACAAAGACGTTAATGATGCCTTTTCTACAGACTCTGTCCTCTGGGGTCTGTGGCCAAATACAATACAAATTGTGGGCCCTTGAAATGAAAGAATTGACAGGCTTAATAGCATGCATGGGAACAATTTCAGCCATTAAAACGCCAAATGTACGTGTCGATTTGATAACTGAAGCAAAGTCTGAGACATCTCTAATAATGGAGAGATATTGTGAGATACAGTTGTGTGTTGCAGCAATGCAGCTCAGTTGAGTGGTAACATACACGCCATCGGATAATGGGGTTCGTCTCCCGATCATGGTTATACCGGTAGGCTACTTTAGTGAATATCTCATGCACCTCCCACACACCCTAAGCTCCCTCAGAAAGAAATTGAACATATAGGCCTAGTATGTCATTTCCTGTTTTCTGGTGAATTTTGGTAGCTTGATAGCAAATTCAGGAGCACCTCAGTCAGGAGATAGATGGGGTCAAAGTTCAGGAGACTCCAGCAGATTCAGGAGGGTTGGCACGGTTGGCAACCCTGGCGACCTGGCTGCCAGCCCAGTAGCCTACTAATAGTATTCAATCAATCAATCAATCAATCAAAGCCTGTCGCGAAAATAGCCGTCCTGAAGCTTTGTGAGTGCGCAGATCCGCTGTTTTGGGTGTACAGTGCCGTCGTACCACGAAGTATAAACCAGGGTTTAAAAGGCGCACCAGAGCGCACAGCGTGCGTCACACCAAACGGACAGATGGTCAGTGTTGGGAACCTCTTTAACGGCTCCACACACGTTAACATGAAGTTGTTATTATTATAGACCTAACTATTGTAGTAACAATTACTATTATTATTAACGATGAGCTACCAGCGGAACCGCACGCTCTTCTGCCTCTCCATCTCACTGCTGCTCGTCTTGCGCGGTCTGGAGTTGCGCGTCGAGGCGGAGTACTCTTCCTCCAATTCCAAAACGGACCCGCAGGACTATGAGTTTGGCGACTATCGGGGCAAGTGGTGAGTAAAACACATTTTTGGACAGTAGCCTACACTGCATAATTTCGGAGCTCATTATCTTCGAACGGGTAAGGGCTAGAGATTATTGATTGATCTGACTTCCACCACAGGTGCATCGATGACCACGGCTTTGTTTACGCCATCGGGGAGGTTAGAACAAAATAAATTAACAAAAAAGTAATTTCATTTTACAATTTAAATAATTATTGCTTGGGTTTTATATATTTATTTCTATATGTATAAGGTGTACTACCCGAGCCCCTCGGGGTGCCCCTGCACGTGCACCGTGGACGGACCTGTGTGCGTCCGGCCCAAGTGCCCGCGCATCCACCCGCGGTGCACACGCATCAGGTACAAGGCTTGCTGCCCGGTGTGCGAGGCGGTGGCCAAGGTGTGCGTCTACGGCGGCAGGACGTACCGGCTGCTCGAGGAATTCAGGGTGAGAAGAATAGATTATTATTTCCCCACGCAGTTCAAATCCTCAATTTAATTTAACTATGTTGGCTAGCCCACACCAATTTTGTAGGCCTACTCAGTAGATGGATACATTAATGTGTTTTGTGCATGGGGACTGTGGGGACACTTAGCAATGCTGTCTTGTGGTGGACATTTTTGTCAATATATAGCCTATATATATATATATATATATATATATATATATATATATATATATATTGCCATGGACATGCAAACGAGCGTACATTCCGGACAATAATATTAGCAAAGAAAGAGCAAAGAACACAAAAAGCTAGCCTAAAATAACCATTACAGGTCTGTAACTCTGAGAGTGTAGGCTACTGGAACAATTTGTAATTATTATTATTCATTATTCAATTAATTGAGTACAAAGCACCCCAATGGAAACAAGCCATAGTGCTTTCTTGGGTTTAAATCCTCTTAGCAGAGACCTTGTATGACCTTGTATTGCTACTTTCCTGTGCTTTTTTCTGCAAACTGCTTTAAGTATTAAATCAATCAACCAATCAAATAGTAGCCTACACTCAGAGTTTTGGGGGTCCTTGAAAATAAATACGTTTGAGAACCGCTGTACTAGTGGACTCCTAATGTGCCATAGTGTCATAAATACATCAGCATAGTCTTAGCCTAAGAAAACCTGGAGACTGACAGTAATTGAGTCTTATGATCGAAATAAGAACATTATGATGTTATGTAAAAACTAAATCTAAAATATGCCACACATGGACACACGTTGTCCGCTATGGACATACTCATGATGACCCCTGGTTTTGTGTCTAGAATCTCAAACAGCAGTTCTTTCCATCAGAGGGCAGTTGTTGTCATTATCCATTTGCTCAGTTAAGTCATTATCATCATAACCAGAGGACGATAGATGGACGGCTAAACTGAGCTGCAACAAATGACAAGAAGACAGACTGATAGGCCTAGCCTATATATGATACATGTAAATGTGGTCTATTAGACTGCTAGTAAAGTGACTGACTGCCACAGTACTGCCAAAGCCCATGTTTTATTAGGCCATTAGAAACCAATTACTGAGTCATCATATCATCAGCACACTATAGACTATATTATGTATGAGGGCATTCAATGCAAATTCACAGTATGTCCTGTCATGTATAACAAAGTTTGCAACAGATCAGCTCTGTGTGACTGTGTGTGTGTGTGTGTGTGTGTGTGTGTGTGTGTGTGTGTGTGTGTGTGTGTGTGTGTGTATGTGTGTGTGCGTGCGTGTGTGCGAGCATGTTTGTTCCAGTTATCACGGTGTGAGAGGTGCCGTTGTGAGGCGAACAGAGAGGTGTACTGTACCATCTCAGACTGCCCCGCACCCCACTGTGTCAACCCTACTTATGAACCCAACCACTGCTGCCCGGTCTGCAAGACAGGTAGGACATAATAATGTCTGTCCCATACTGTCGCTCCCTCTGCTGTCTTTCACCCACTTTGTCCTCAATTCCTGCTCTGTCCTCACTAATTCCTTCAAACACACACGCACACACGCAGAGTTTACTTATAGCCACAGGTTATTGAAGTTCTTCAGTGTCCAGTGACCCCTTATTACGGTAACTAACAGATCATCACTGTGTCTACAGGGCGCTGGTATGTAACATGTGCAACATCTTATTACATCTTGCCTTGCTCTCTCATGCACTCAAACATGCACGCACACACACACACACACACACACACACACACACACACAACAAGAGTATATTCTACATCCCTGTGTCCCCCTGTGTCACGTTGGTTCTATAATTAGCAGGATCTCAGAGTGAGTGGTATTCACCCTGCAGCGGCCACAACCAGTACTGTTATGTCATCTAACACGCCCTGCAGCTTCAAACACTCAACACTCTTTATGCCATAATACGTACAAAGGCACTGGGCCTTTACCATGTCCTTTCATAGCAGTGAAAGCAGTCAAGCATTGTAAAGACGTAACGTCTTTACAATACAATTAAAGAAATATTTCAAATACAATTAAAGTAGTTTGCATTGGTAGTATTTACTCTGCTGAACGTTTGCAGTTTCTTGCTACTCACTGCCTTAAGTGCCTTTACTGCAGGGCCTTTGAAGTATAAGGCTAGCTAGAGTGAATATTTATTGCACACAATATTACTTAACAAAGGCACAGAGTTCTGTAAAGTATGTAAAAATAGCCACCATCAAACAAACAAACAAACAGATTGCATAAACAAAACCAGCAGCTATAATAAAGGGATCTCCATGCTGTTTAAACTCAAAGGCAATCCATCCACATGCAGCGCTTCACTTTCCATTCCAGTCTTGTGTATATCATTGTCCCCTGTAATCCACAATGTGCTCTGCTAGCAGTCATTATGCCAGACAGACAGACAGAGGGATAAAAACAGACAGATGGTTGGACGCAGCATTGTGCTGAACCTCTCTGTTCCCTCCGTTTTTTCCACGTCTGCCAAATTGAACGCTGTCACTTCTGCAAAGAAAAGCTCTAGGATTCTTTTCAGAGGAACTCTACTTTCTTTGTACTTCTGAGTAAAGAATATGCCAAACTAATGAATAAACCCAAAGTAAATAACTGAGTGAAATGACGGATTATAAGTTATATCATGAGTAAAGCATGCTATATTTCAATTATAAAGACAGTGTCTTTGTTTCTCATTGTCAGGTCAGTCTTGATGTTCCTGTTTTCCTGGTTGAGGGCCACTTAAGTAGTGTCACAGGAGGAATTACATGCAGGAATAAGCATAAGCCCATTCTGTGTGGCCAAACAAAAGTCTTGATAAACAATAATGGACAATCCGTTTTGCAGCAGCCCTATGTGCTTCCTCTACCTGTCTTCTCCAGGTCCAAACTGTTTTGCCGGTAACCGGGTGATCCCGGCTGGGGAGCACGTGGACATCGATGAGCAGACCGTGTGCTACTGTACGTACCGTGATGGAAGCTGGCACACACACCCCCAGGCTACCTGCGAGCAGCGTACCGAGCCCAGCCTGACGTCTGGCCTCAGCCCTGGCACCCAGCCCCCCTACAGGGATGAGGAGATGGGGGGCGGGGAAGGGAGTGAATTTAGCCCCAGACTGGATCTGATACCATGATGGAGTTAGCGGAGAGAGAAATAGAGCTTAACAAAATTAGGTAGGTTGTGTATAGGCTGAACTGAACTCCTGGTCTCTTCTCACTGTCCTCACAGTAAAGCGTGAATGCAGAAACAATAACATTACATAAACAAATGTGCTGTCAGCCTGCCACTAAAATCCCCCCTCAGTCTGAGTCATGGAGGGAAGACGAGTCAGGTTGGGATGGCGATAAAAGGATGAATGAATGGATGGGTGGAGATGGTGTGGATATGCTGGGTCGGGGCGAGGAAGAGGAACGGGTGCCAAGTGTCGGGGCAGATGGTGGCTAAGATCGTTTCCGTCGCCCCGCTGGTCTCCGTCTGTGAGGTGGAGTGAGGGCCAGTGATGATGACCCATTTGACCACGTAAACACACTGAATCACTGTGTAAGCAAGAAAAAGTGACTCACACACTTTCCATAACTAGAGCAGAGCAGTCAACCTCATGTTTATGATGTCACAGTATTGAATTGTAGATAAATGTTTGTTTTATTAATGTAATGTACTAATGTTAGCAGTGTTAAGGAGAAGCAGTTACAAAGTAGCAGAACTAGCAGCTTAATTACAATTCCCAGTAGCATGTTGTAGTTTACCTACTGATGGGAGTAGCTTCCCTAACATGCACTGAGTGTTAGTGCACTTAACTGTATGCAATTTAATTTTAGAACAGCGACATGTAATATGTAAATAACCCATTGTGAAGAATTTGCCCACATTTTGAAGTCTTCATAAATATAATAGACATCCAGTGTGCACACGTTCATCTGTTCTGGTTTCTAACAGTACTTATGTTCCATCATAGCAGTATCCTTTATTTTCCCAGTGCTATGGTATTTGTCCTCAAAGTAGCAGACAGGCAGGCATCAAATACATTGTGGATATGCACCAATACTGGAAATTAATCATTTATTCTATGGTTAATAATACGCTTGTATACCGAATGCTACACCTGATCATGAATCCATCTCATGTTCAGATCGGATAATCCAATCAAAAGTTACAACCGGGGGGGGGGGGGGGGGGGGGGGGGGTTTAAACATCTAAAGCAATATCTTATTTCTTCCTTACTGCAGTACACATGTAATTTACTGGTGTTATGTTTGTTTTTATTTCTTTATTGCACAGCTGCTCCCCTTGTTGTATTGTATTGTTCTTATTGAACTTTTAAATCTGTTAATTACCTCTTCCAATAAGGAAAGGATTCCAAATAAGCCTTCTGGCTTCTTCCTTTCCTTGCACTGTATTTTGTTTCCATATGTATTGTTCAATATTCTATACAAACGTGCCAATAAACTAAACTAGCAACTGCTCTAGAAGCCAATTTGTAATCAGTGCTTGACACTTGCACCAAAATTGTTGACCTTACTTCCAAATTAAGTGAAATCGAAACTTTCACATGAATTTGAAATGAAAAACATAGACCCTATGATTTGTTAATGGTGCCATTCGGTTGGCTAAACCAGTCCGTTTATACCAGGGAGGGCAGTTAATTTACTCAGGTTTACACTGTATTTACTGATATTTTAGCTTCTGGGCTAGTGCCAACTGCAGCCCTCAGGACAGTAGTACCAGGTCTATACTAGTCTGAGGTCTGGGGAACTGCAAGGACACCAGGTGAAAGCAAGTAACCTCATGGAAAATCTTCAATACAAGGGGTCATATGATTAACATCGTTGGGAACCAGTTTGTCAAGACATTTATTGGTGTATATTATTTATGTATGCCCCTTCTCACCTGTACATACCATTAGCTTTATGTAAATCACTCTCCAGGAAGACCTGTTGATGTTTAACAAATAAATTCTACATGGGACAAATGATCGGTTTTGCTGTTCTTGCTATCAAAGACCAAATGCACCCCCTAGTGGCACATCTGAGGAGATACACACCAAGACATAAAGCCTGGTAGTGAAAGAAATGCACCATAAGACATAATTGGCTGGCTTTACAACAGTTTTTATTGAAAACAAACAAATGCGGGGTCCAGACTAGGCAATGCTGCCAGCATTGGAAGCAATCCTGGGCCAGAGGTCAGCGCACTCCTTGGCCACTGGGCCTGTGATGGCTGAACCTGAGATGGAGAGCCAGACAAAGAGAAAAGAGTCCAAAGAGGGGAGGGATGGAGAGAGAGAGAGAAAAAAAAAAGACAATTAGTATTAAATGTATTTAAAAGTATGAGACATGGAAAATTAATAAGCTACAACTTTCTTTGTCGTCTCCACAATCAAAACTTTCGCCCATTGTTTAACAAGTGTAAACCTGTGATGTGACAAAGATCTTTGAGTGGAACAGAAAACGTTGTGGACCCTATGCTGAGGAACAGTACGCTCTCACTGTTACAATAGTGCTGATGCAAAAACAATTGATCTGGACAAAATGTGTAGACTGTATGGACACCAGAGAAACACAGGAACTAAATCATTACAAATAAGATCCTAAGAGACAAAGCTTAGACTCAAGTACTGGCAATAAGTTAACAGCCCTCGTGTTTTGGACCAGAAGGACTGAATGACACTATACCATTTTAAATCTTAAATAGCTGGGTGGAAAAGGTTTGCTTGGTGCAGACAAGCCAAAAGAACAATGCCAAAATGTAAAGGATCAAACAGAATGTTTTTCCACTGATCAACACCTCCTGCCATCTAAACTCCTGCAACATTGCTTCCATATTATATTTGATCATTGTCACATCACTGATTGAGATTAGTCAGTCATGGCTACTCACTGCCATCTCACCCACAGTGATGTCTCACTCTTCCCTTCTACGACAACTCACCCAGCCACTGACCAGACAAAGCAAGTGCTTTTTTGAAGGGGGATAATTCATTTCTGTCACATTGCATTAAGTGCCTTCTAGGTATTCTGGACTGATTCATTTTACACACTTCTACAACCTTTGAGTTTTTGCCTTCATCTATTGAAAGGACTAACATTTAAGCTTCCTTTTCTGCGTTTGTTAAAAGGTTTTACAGATGACTGTATTTATGGGGATGCTTGCAGTAATTTGCACATTAATGCCATTAACCCAGTGCAACTATTCACCCATGACAGTAAAGTTGTACACTGTTTCAATTTCCAATACGATTCCCATTTATCACTATACCGCTACATCATGGCTATATCGTGCGCCCCCCCCTCCCCCAAAGCATTTCATGTTGCTTGACAAAAATCTAAATGAAATGTTCGACGGAGGAAAAGTGAGGACACAAACTTTGCTTTTGCAGAAGACTATACTAAAATGATTTTTATAATGCTTTCCCAAAGAAGAATAATGTAGTTTAATGCAGACTAATGTCTGGGAATAAATAAGAAACAAGCAGAGAGCAAATTAACCCACCTTTCATTTCTCCTTTATTGTTTACTATGACGCCTGCGTTGTCTTCAAAGTAGAGAAACATGCCATCCTTTCGCCGATACGACTTCCGCTGCCGTATCACCACCGCAGGATGCACTGCAGACACACCCCAGAAAAAAAGAAAGAAATCAAGTTAAGAATCAATGCTCATGCGATGCAAGTTGTCTTGGCTTTCAGTTTTCTTCTTGCAGACGGGCTCATACAAACAGCAATCATTTTAGGTGCTACACTCAAGTCATACCAGAGTCTCAAATGCACAGACAACCCAAAAGAACACAATGCCAAAATGTTAAGAACCAAACGGTATGTTTTTCTACTGATCAGCACCTCCTGCCATCTTAACTCCAGCAACTTTACTTCCATATTAGATTTTATCATTGTTTCATCACTGATTGAGATTGGTCAGTCATGGCTACTCACTGCCATCTCACCCACAGTGATGTCTCACTCTTCCCTTCTACGACAACTCACCCAGACACTGACCAGACAAAGCAAGTGCTTTTTTGAAGGGGGGTCATTTCTAACACATTATATATTAAGTGTCTTACAGATATTCTGGACTAGTTATATTCAACATGAGGCTTCAAAAAAGTTAACCTATCTTTAAGAATCAAAGCTCATGGGATGCATATTTAGTCTTTGCATTGTTCACGTTTTGCGTTCTGGCTTAAATAAACCGTGATGATACTAGGAGTACACTCAGTCTACTATAAAACTAATGGCAAATGCTAGATAAATATCAAGTTGAGTAGCAGCCATAGTATGACCACTTGCAGACAGTTCTTGGACTCACCTTTCTTCCGGAGTTCTGGCTTGCCTTTCTTGACTGTGGCCATGACCATGTCACCGACTCCTGCAGCAGGCAGACGGTTCAGACGACCCTTGATGCCCTTTACAGAGATGATGTACAGGTTCTTACCACCTGCAGGGACAAATAAGACAGGTGGGAGGGAGAGGAGAAAGACAGCATGAAATCTCAAGAGTCAATAGTAAAATGGACATGTTTAATGACCATTTTCTGCAATTCCCAATTCAAATATGATGTGCATACATCAAACATTTGGTGGCACACTGATGATCAATGCTGGACTGCCAAATATAAAAAGTACAATCATTTAAAGTTTAGACAAACGTCTTTTTTCACAGATGTTGAGCACATCTCAACTCTAGCAACCACGTTGCCATACAGTATTTTATTATTGCAATTTGTCTCATCACTGATTGAGATTAGTCAGTCATGGCTACTCACTGCCATCTCACCCACAGTGATGTTTCACTCTTCCCTTCTACGACAACTCACCCAGACACTGACCAGACCAAGCAAGTGCTTTTTTGAAGGGGGATAACAATACATTTACTTTTGAGTATCATCTAGATATATTGGAGTGGCTTTATTCAAGATGAGGCTTTGCCATCTTCAGTAAAATATTAAAAGTGTAGATAATTACATCAGCTAGGAATGGTTTCCATTAACATACTTTAAAGTGTCTTAGAAACCTATCAATGTTTAAGGTATAATGTTGTAAAAGCGTGCAAAGCAAACCTGTGTTGTCGGCGCAGTTGATAACCGCTCCCACTGGGAGACCCAGTGAGATGCGGAACTTGGCTCCAGAAGACCCACCACGTCCTGCGGCACACAGGAGAGGGGAGAACAGAAAATGGGTCAATATTGTACTCAGCATTAATATAATTGGAAAATGGCTGTTCAGTACTTCTTGAGTACACCTGAGTATATTATTATCAATTTGTCTCATCACTGATTGAGATTAGTCAGTCATGGCTACTCACTGCCATCTCACCCACAGTGATGTCTCACTCTTCCCTTCTACGACAACTCACCCAGCCACTGACCAGACAAAGCAAGTGCTTTTTTGAAGGGGGATAACAATATATTTACTTTTGAGTATCTTCTAGATATATTGGAATGGCTTCATTCAATTGATTAAAGAATGTATTAGAAGTTTGCAATAAGAAAAAAATACAGTTTCATGACAGCACAAATCACTGGTATAAAGGTCAACTAAAATGAGATCCAAATAAGCTTTATGGCTCATTTAAACAGGAACCACTTTATTATGTACGGCATCTCATTTAACAAGATTAGGCTTTGCCATTTTCAGTATACATTCAGAATGCTTTGAAATCAAGCTTTCTGTTTTTATTGGTACCAAACAAGGCTTAAGAGCTTAACTACATTACCTATAATGCTTTGATCATTCTATTGAACTGACACAAACACAACCTCCATATTAGACGGTCCAAAAACTACAGTATGTGAGATTATGCTTGAAAGTGTCTTGTGGTAGTGCATGATGGAGCGCAGAGAATTCACGTCACTTTATAATATTTATAATATGGTTTTCTATAATGGTATGTTTGTTTAACATCCGAGTTACATACACCAGAACTTAACTTTTGTCAGTTCCAATATTTACGTGAACCTGCACGTTACGGTGCATGCGTTAGCCCATCTATCAGCAAACAAACAGTAGGCTACAGTAGGAACACCGTCAAATCAAATAGTTTAGGACACTTTCATAAAAATAGCTGTAAACTTATCTACGCATACTGTCAGTTTGAATGTCAGTGCCACCACGGCTAACACCCACGATTCACAGAAACAAGCCCAAGTCTAGCTAACCTAGCTGCGATCAGTCTGCAGTCGTAAACACACGTTATATTAGACCCTCACGTTAGTCAAGTAATTCAATGGATGTTAAAACATTGCTGCTATTTGCTTAATACAATGACTCCGGTTATTATGGACCAAAAAGTGAATAATTATCGGCTACCACCGGACTTCGCTTGCCAAACTAAGCTAACATGGCTTCTACAACTAGCGCGCGACAATCATTTATAAACATCGTAACAGTTCAGCAATCTCAACAACATGCACACAGGAATGTTTTCTAACATTTCTTGTCAAACATAGAAATGGTTAGAAACTCGGATGGCGGGGCTAAACAGGTAGATGAAGATAGATTTATCCAGTATGTTTTTCATACCTCTCTTAGACATTGCTGCCGAGGGGAAAGAGGAAGACGGAAAAAGGAATTGTGGGATATAAAGATGTGAAGAACATCATCCGGGTCACACCGTTGACGTTCTCTGCGTGCTCACACTGCCCCCTAGAGCAGTGGTTCTCAAACCTTTTAAATTTCAAGGTCTCCCCTTAACTCTGACAAAATGAAACGGGTTCATTTGGTAACGGGTTCATTTGGTTCCATTTGTAGGCCTATGCTGTTAGAGTTATAGACTTGTATGGGTCAATTTAGACCCCCATAAAGGAACCCACAATTAAGTACCTGGAATCCACATCTTTGAGAACCACTGCCCTCCTAGAGCAATGGTTCTCAAACCTTTTCAAGTCAAGGACGCCCAAATTAACTTATTAGCCCACGGACCCCCATTTGAAAAGACATGTCTGGGACCCCCACGAGAGAAGATTTTTACTGTCTGCTCTAGCAGCGACCATTTTAATTTAATTTAACCATTTTAATTTCAAGGACCCCCAGTTTGACATGCATTAGGCTACAGACTCCCATTCAATGACATTTCTATCTATGGGACCCCAATTTATATTGTAAAATCAATGTTAATTTAACTCGGAGAGTGTACAAATGGAACCAAATGTTTAAAATATATAAATACTTTATTTGACTCACTCAACTGTAAAGTGCAGTGGATCAGTGGTCATGTTTAGCAGTTACATAAACTGTAATTATGATATACAGTAAACAAATGGAATGGAAGTTAGTCCACAGGACTTTTTTTGAGTATTCCTTTTAGCATAAATGTTTTACACCTCAGGCTCTGTGCTGTTTAAAACCTTGTCTAATAAAGTATTCAATCAATCATTGTATGCAACTTCATGTAACACAAACTACTGTTCAGGCAGGAAGACAACACAGGACTCTGAAATACTGCTAAAATAGATAGCAACTGTTGGAATACAGAACAGACAACAAAGCATAACTTTACATCCCTCAAGAGGCCTACAGATGGATGTGGCTGGGAAAGTTCCTGATTCAACCACTAGATATCAGTAAATAACCATAAAACGTTCTGGAACCTGCTCTGACATTTGAGTTGCTTTTAAAACAAAAATCACACCCGTGTGAACTGAGCGGTGGTTTACCCCCCCCCCCCCCCCCCCCCCTTCCCCCCTGTGTGTGTGTGTGTGTGTGTGTGTGTGTGTGTGTGCGCGTGTGTGTGTGTGTGTGTGTGTGTGTGTGTGTGTGTGCCTGGTCTGGCCTGGCCTGAACAACAGCGCCCCTCCCTTAACATGTGTGGTCATAAAAGGTACCACAGGGTTGATACATCTTATCATGAATGTTTTAATGAAGCATAATTATGACTTCTCTTTCTTGAGAGGAGGAGATCACAGGTTTGGATAAGTTTACCGGCTACCAAACATATGTTATGGTCTGTATTATTGAACCTTACCTTTTACCTTTTTTTTTTGTTTTGTTTTTGTGGGGTGATTTGTTATGACTTTATAGTGAGATCAGTGCCAGTGGTGCAGCAGGATACAGTACATGTGGGGAATGTGCCACACCTAATTTAGTTGATTCACTGGCAGTGGCAGCCATTGAGAGTCAGAATTCTCTCTTACAAGTTACAGCAGTGACTCATTTTTAACCATTTCTCTGAGAGCAACATCTAGTTTTCGACACCGTAAATGTTAACACACACAAAAAAATAAAAAGAACGTGTGTATAAATGGAACCAAATGCACCATTTCCATTTGGTTCCATTTGTGCACTCTGGGTTACAAATGGATAAATGAATGCACAGATGTCACTGCTTGCCACTCAGGAATCAGGATTGATCTAAATCAGACAGCTAACAGCCGCAGTCACTTTCCCTTTGTATTTCACCCTACTTGTGCAATCAGTTACAATGGGCAAGCAATGGCAAGCTGTGTTGATTTGGTTGCAATTAGTCTTGCAAGTTACTTTCTCTCAAGCTTGGATTTCAATCTTTCAAGCAGTGAGACGGTACATAGTGAGGGAAAGTTAGCCGAGTGGTGGACCAATCTGGGACTAAATGCTTTCCGATAGCTTTCTTCACAAATGTGTTCATAAAGGTGTCTACTATCACCTCTGAACTTTGTCAAACCCAACTCCCTTGACAAACTTTGTGGGAGCCAATCAAAGTTGAGGGTATCCCGAGGGCCTGCAGGATTAAAGGGGGAAGAATACAAAATGGCCGATATGAGCGTATGAGGTGTGTAATTGGGGTATTTCTGGGCTGCTGAATCCATTTCAACAATTAGTTTTCAGTTAAAATGACTCCTTGGCCATAAAATAGGCCACACCTACTTTTGTGTGTCCATGAGACATAATATTGGCAATAAAACAATGGTTTGGTGGGGAAGGGTTTGAATTCATGGAAACTATTCAAGATCAGGTGGGTAAGCACACATCATGACACACAGGATAACGTGATGCAATCTGACAAGGAACACTCAAACACAGGGTTTAAAACATAGGGACTAACAGGACATAATTATGTGAACTCGAATTACATGATAGCCTTAGCCAATTAGGCCTATTTTATGGCCAAGGAGTCATTCTAACTGAAAACTAATGGTTGGAATGGATTCAGCAGCCCAAGAATACCCTAATTACACACCTCATACGCTCATACTGGCCATTTTTTATTTCCCCCCTTTAATCCCAGGCCCTCGGGATACCCCCAACTTTGATTGGCTCCCACAGAGTGTGTCAAGGGAGTTGGGTTTGACACAATTCAGAGGTGATAGTAGGCACCTTTATGAACACATTTGTGAAGAAAGCTATTGGAAAGCATTTAGTTCCCAGATTGGTCCAACACTCGGCTAACTTTCCCTCACTAACAGTATATCTCACTATTTTACACACATGCATGTATTATATACATCCAACATGAACACATAACTGGATTATATGCCAGGGAGTGTTTATGAAGTGTTTATAAAAAAACTGGCATAGCTGGGGAGATGCCCATATAAAGTGTTTCTTATCTGTCATTCCACAGGGAAAGAAGGAGAGAAGAGTGCCACAGGTCAAGTCTGCTATTCAATGGAAGCTAATGAGCAGCAGTGTTAAGTTTTTAATGGCCTACCTTTACAGACTCCCTTTGTGGCTGGCATTTATGTGTACAGTCAGCCAGGTAATTACAAAGCTGACACATGCCCATAGAGATGTCTACAGTGGTGCCAAGGGAGCAGAACATCATAGTCAAAATGATGTTGGTAATGACAGTCTGCCCTTTAATGGAATACAAATTACCAGGGCAGCTTTGAAGATGAACCGAGTTGGAACATTAAGGATACTTAATTTATCTGCCATTATACTGTTTTATATGTCAGATTCATAACCATGGTGATAATGAAAACATATCTGAAGATTAATTGTGTTTAATTGATGGTGATGGCATTACTGTCACCATTATTAGATCGCAAGTGAAGGATTTCTATGTGCTTAATGATCAAGCTCCATGTATAGTGAATAGAGCAAACAATCCCCTCTCCAGACACATCTAGATGGCTTTAAAAATATATATCTGACTTCCTCAACTGGGGAAAAGATATAGAAAATATAAGCTCTTACTGCCTTTTAACAAAAGAGGAATGTTATGAAAGTAACAGATCACAGACCAACTCTTATCCCCTTCAAGGGTTAGCAGAGAAACTCAAACCATAGAAAATAACTTACCAAAGGACAAAGAGGGTCAATGGTAACTGGAGCTTTACTGAGCTCCTCAGACAGAACAAGTCATCACAAATGAAATTAAAACTTGCCCAGGGAATAACGATTGGTGTCTGGTTTAGGGAAATATTCAGCTTCTGGCACAGTTCACCATTAGAGTTAGAGTTTAATTACCAAATAATGAGAGCACAGGGCTCTTTTCTCTCTCCTTTTATTCTCTTGCAGACATGGAGATCAAAATACTCAAATGCAATCAGCAGCACATATGCTATATATCATTTGACATGTTGAATGCACAAAATGTCTTAGGAATATTTCAAAAGATAAAAGCATGGTGGAGGACATTATTATGCATGTACTTTTCTATTTGTATTTATGTTATCCTGAAAAATACTCCCACTTTGCTTGTATAATTATGACAACAGTTTCATAACGATGAGATGGAGAGGCTTTTGTGAACTGGAACGATTGCTTCCTCTTCACTCAGCTTTGTGAGGCACAGATGTCATAGAAAATGACAGAAACAACCAAAGGGAAATTGCAGGATAATAGCGCTGCCACATTCTCTCCACAATGTTTCATCACCAAGTAATTATAAAGGAGAGGTGCCAGACAAAACTGTTTATCATGAGAAGATGAAGATATCTTGGCTGGCTTGTGAGGAGAGCCATGGGCCTGACAATGTCCAGATCACATGAAAGGATGATTAACTGTGTTGACATTGTGTTGCTTGCACAACCTCTTATCTGTCTGTGTTTGTGTTTGTCCATCCATGGCGAATCCCGCAAACCACTGGACTGATCAATGCCAAATGTTTTATGCATGATGCCAGTAGTACAAGGAAGTATGCATTTTGAAGAAACTCCATGCATTGTTTCCCTCATAGGTTTTATATTTTCTTCAAATATTTATATATATATTAATATATATATTAATAGAAGTCAAAGAGGGTCACACAGAAGTGAATTATATGTCAGTAAATTACCTCAACTTGAGTAAACGAAAGGCCCTCACTAACCATCACTTTGTAAACTACGCTCTCTCAAATTGGGTCTCACTATAGGCACGTTGTGAATGAATAAAATGAATACATCAGAATTAATTGGGTTTTCCCCTACAAGTCGAGCTGCACTTGTGACATTTAGCTGCTGTCTCAAGCACTGTCAAAATGGCACACAGAGAAGTGGCTCTCTGTGTGCCATTTTGACATTAATGAAACGAAGACAGATCTTGAATTAGAGTTCTCAAATTCTGCCCGAACCCGACCATACCCGAACCCGACCGACATTTAGGGTAGGGTAGGGCCTAAAATGTAAGCTAATTAGTCGGGCTGGGTAGGGCCTGGGCTCCAATGAAAAAATAAAATATTTGTTTTTATTATTTTATTACTATTGCTATATGATAGACCCGACCATACCCGACCCGACCCGACGTTTTCGGGCCGGGTAGGGCCTAAAATGTATGCTAACTAGTAGGGCCGGGTAGGGCCTCTGGCCTGCCCAGTTAGGGCCCAGTTAGGGCCGGGCCTTAATTTTCAGGCCCGTTGAGAACTCTATCTTGAATACATCAGAATCTTCTGAAGCACCTGAACACATCGTCAGTGATGTAAGCTCCTTAATCTATTCAACTTCAATTTTGTACACAGGATATAGTAAAATAAAATAGGTTTGTACATTATTGACCCAGAGATTCAGAGCGCTCAGTTTATCTCAGTGACAAAAGCAACTCCATACCACTATACAGATAGCAGGGAGATAAGACGTGGTTCCAGAGAATGTGGAAAATGTGACATACAGACAGACTAAGGTGTGGTACACTGAATGAATATGCTATTAAAAGCATGGCTTCCGACCACTCAGCAGTGTGTTTGTTTGTTCAGACACTCTGCTGTTGGTCATAATGAACACGGCTGTGAGTCAGCATAGTGGTTCAGATGACACAAAGTCTGTTCCTATTCCAAAATTACCATTCCACTACAACAGGCTGCACCAAAATTAGACCTCAATTTCAAAAACCTTCAGATATGAAAATATCACCCCTCTTTGTCTTTAATTTTTTACCTTAGAGAGCTATTACCTCTTTCATTATTATGCTCAAGGCAAACAAATGCACCTTATGTCACTGTGCAGCACACATGTGCAAGGAAGAGGGGGATACCTTAAAAATTTAGTTTACGGCAATTAAATATCAGCATTTAATCTATACATAAAGATTTAAGGATGTGGTGCTTATAACACTTACAAGAAGAGTTCCTTGGAAGTGGTCTGACGAAAATAACAACTTTAACTGAACTTGCGCTACAGTGGTAGGACAACAACAACCTCAGGCAGGCTAATCAAGCTTGTGTGTGTGTTTGTGCATGTGTATTTAACATATAGAACAAATTCAATGGAAGCCTGGCAAACATTTCTTGAAATAACAGATGGAGGTTTGGCCACTGCTTAGAATACATTGACATATTTCACAAAAATGAACATGTCTTATAGAATTCTGAGGAATGTGACTCATTTCCAATCGCCTGTGCCTGTGCACCATAATTATATGGCTGCTAGGAGCTCAGTAAACCAAGAACTAATTAATCCTGCACATGGAGGAAGCCTTATGTGAAAGAGAGTTTAATGAAAGGATGGCACTTAGGCTACTTAGACAGCTGAAAACCAAAACGCATTGCCTGAGAGCACACAGCTTGCAAGATGCCTTCAGTTATTTTCTCTGAGAGAGAGTGAGAGAGAGAGAGAGAGAGAGAGAGAGAGAGAGAGAGAGAGAGAGAGAGAGAGAGAGAGAGAAGGAGAGAGAAGTCTGTCTCACACCTGAAAGAAGAAGCATAGGGCAGAGAAAAAGAGGAAAGAAGATGAAAAAACAAACAAAATCACATGTGAAAGGTCCAACATCCAGCAACCATTAGGTGAACACAGGCGCAGACAAAGTATTCAGATTTAGTCATTGGTTAGATGTCATTATACCTTTGGTGGTCTGAGCTGCGGCTAGTAGGTCTACCATGAAACTTCCCTGCAACCACCAGTTTCAGCACCCTGGAGAGCGCCTCTGCACACATGCACTTTACAGACTGAAAAATAAAATATAATATATAATAATAAATAGAAATACATGTACTCATTTGCCCCATGGAACTACGTGTTTTTGGTTGCAATGTCCAATTTCAAAATAATTTGTTATTTTAACCAAATACACAACGGTAAAGATCACAAAGTAGGGTTTGTAGTTTCTTTCAGGATTTATCTTGAAGGTTAAGGTGAACAAAATATATATATTATATTATATTATATCTGTAGTTATGTGATCACAGGCTGAGTCCTTTAGCTTGTGATACATCCAGGGAAAGGCATCCAGATTTTATTTCTCATGGTTGGACTTATGTGACAGGATCTTTCTACCCTGAAAGTCAGCACTGGTCAGGGGCGTAACAGGGGGGGGGGGGGGGGGGGGACTGAGTTACTAGGGCCCAAGGTGGAGGGGCCTGGAATTATGTTATACTTTAGCTATTGAAAAATAGCAGATCTACAAGCTCGCATATCTGCTATTTTTCAATAGTTAAAGTACCCAGGGCCCAGAATTTGGTGCAACACCCCTGGCACTGGTGACACAGACACAGTGAGGTAAGAAGAGAGAGCGACAGGATTTGGTTTTTGTGCTCATGAATTAACCATAGTGAGGGTCTATTGACTGATATCCTGTAGTGCAGAGGATAGGCTCAAGGACTTTGGATAGAGCACTGATCCAATCAGTAATCCATACTAAATACTTAAAAGTTGGAAGGCAGACAGGAAAGAGGAACTTGAGCAATGAACAAAGAGGCAAAGGAAAAAAGGCGGGGGGAAATAGCTGGCAAGAAAAGGAAGGAGAGGTTGTTGACTTGGAAAAGCATGTAATTATGTATTACAAATACAGTCACAGAAGAAAATTAAATGGCCACTTCCCTTCTCAGGAAAGCCTTTGAATACTGCAGCACACAAACGTTTGGCAGCATTTATTAAGATGGTAAACAGGGACATAGGTGAAGATTAAGTAATATGTCTATAACAAAACCAAAGACAAAACCCCCAAAATAGCCAAAGAATAGTTGTGTGCATGTTCAGAGATACATTGTCAAGATACAACTTCTTCTTTTGACAATGCAAAAGGCTAAATTGTGGTTGGAAAAGGATATCATAACACACATCCCTGTGTGTTCCTGTCTGATCCTTTACAAAGCTGAACTGTTGAAAAGCAGCTTTGAAAATGTTTTTTTATTTCAAGCTCTCTGATCCAATTCTCAAGGTGTATTTACTGCCACATTGTGAGGTCTAGCATGAGAACTGTGGCAGAGAATGATTTATTAACCACTAGCAAAGGAGACAAGATATGAAGATATTAGAACTAACTCTCTCTCTCTCTATATTAGGGCTGTGAACTGATTAATATATGATTAATATATTGAATCTGATTAATCACATGATTGTCCATAGTTAATCGCATTGTCCATAGTTAATCGCAAATTAATCGCATATTTTTTTATCTCAAAATAGCCTTAGTTTTTGTTATTGTAGTGATTTTATACCCGAGCATCAAACCTCAATCTCCCACTCAGCAAGCCGGCGCACAACCTACCTTGCCAATAGAGCTGAGCCTGATTCACAGAGTTGTTGTGGCTGGGTCTTGTCGATAAAATACCTTAATGTACAATTCATTCATCCCCTTGACCAAGAGAAAGTTTCAGCTGAGATGAGCACTTGACATATCACCTTGACTAGTAAGATGTGGCAGCAGTAAAGCTCAATTTATGACGCTGTCATATTGTGATGCATTATGACAGGGGTGCCCAAAAGGTAGATTGTGATCTACCAGTAGATCACCAAGGGTGTGCAGATAGACCACATGACATGCCTCTAAAAGAATATGTCAATATGACATCAAGAAGGGCCTGTCAGCTCCCTTCATGGCTTCTAAAGTAGGAAAACCTCCAATGCAATACTTTGTTCAAGAGTCAGAGAACCCCACAACCTACCACTTCCATACAGAATGGGATGAAGACATTTCCCCAGTATTTCCCATTTATTTCCCCCTTACTGTAAGTGTGTTTGTCTAAAATGTAACGCTAGTGCTGCTATTTCAAAGCCCCCCTCGGGCCCTCAGCTAAAACATTTTGGATGGGTAGATCATGTTGAGCTAGTCATTTTAAAAGTAGATCTCACGTCAAAAAAGTGTGGGCACCCCTGCATTATGAGCTTGTAGAAGGCTATTTTCGTTGTGTGACACCGGTATATGATGAAGTGTAAAGCTCAGGAGAGAGAAAGTATGGCATGAAAAAGACAGCCGTTGTTCAGTGAGAACAATGATCATGTTTGATGGTGCCAGACTTTCATTAAATCTGAAATCCTGCACTATGGGGAAGATAGAGAAGCCTTGCACACTACACAAGCGTCTGTCGAAGCTACAGCTAAGGAACACTATTCCCTGTGGGGCTGATGATGACTTGACATGTCATCATACTATAACATTTATTCAGTTCAAGTTGTTTGTCTGTGAATGTGTCTACAACAGGGTGCACAACCCTGGGATTGACTTTCAAAATCATCTTTGAAGAGGCCAGAGGTGGAGGTAGTTTATCACTTCTCCCATAGACAGGCGAGAAGTGAGCACTCAGTAACCCCCTTACCTTAGCCCCACCACCCTTGTCTCCCCTACCCTGTACATATACTGTTTTGTATAACTGTGATGATGTTTGTATGTGTTTTTGTTATTTGTTATATCCATGAGTTGAATACCTATAGGACTTCCGACGTAAAAAAGACTGTAAAAAGACTTATTTGGGATGTTCCTTTTAGGCAGGGTGTTTAACTGTACTTGTACTACATTATTTTAATGTATTGACTATACTTGTTATGTTCTCCACTTTTGTCTAATAAAATACTCAATCAAACCAAATTATTTTACAGCTAGCGTAGATCTACCAGCCCAAATATTGCTGTTTGTTTGGGTGGGACCCAAACATGATTAAAAAATTTCTAAATTATTCCACCCCAAGAGAAGGGTTTAGTGCTTTCATACAGTTCTGTTATCACAGTTCTATTATTAACTGCACAGCGTGTAGTTAATAATAGCTAGGTATTTCCAGCACTGGTGAGAAACTATTAATTTTTATATGAAAAATAATTAGAGAATGATTTCTTTCCATTTCTTTCCGTTCCTTTGCTGTGTTCAGAGAAGCCAATTACCACCATCCCTATGTGCTTTCTCTCCACTGATTGGTGCTTAGTAACACTGTCTGGTACTTTGATATGCCTCTGTGTTTGACAGCTTCCAATTCAAAGCTCCCTCTGCACTGACATCACTGTCCTTTTCTATTATCGCCATGTGCCCTCCTCTAATCATCCGTCCCACAGATTAATTGTGGGGGACTTTAATGAAAAAGATTTGTCATCAGGGCTTCTATCTGCACTCGTAATGAGTGTCATTGAAATACAACATTAACCCTTGATCTCACTCACAAATAAAATGGAAACCACGCCCATTTCACATGACAAACAAAACCTTCTTCCCTGAAGCCATTCAGCTGTGCTTCCAGGCAGGAGATGAATGCTGATTAGGTAAAGGTCCTTTACCTATGTTCTATGACCTGTTGACGATAATCGCTGACAAGCATAAAGCTTGAAGCATTAATTAGTATTTAGTATTACCAAAGTTGCAGATGTTCCAACAACGTTCTTTCTTCAATATTTATCACAAGTTTATAGGTATGAAATGTGAAAAATACTTTTAGTACATGCTCCCAATGTTTTACAGTTCAAGAAAATAGTCACAGGGGTAGAGAAGAAGAGAAACAAAAACAAGGTACAGTATTAGGCCTACTAATGTTCCAATGTTCCAACTGTGCATTATTCATGCTAGACATCAGTAATACATTCCTCCTATGGATGGAACAATTAATATTTCAATGGTGGAAAAAATTAATTGCAATTATATTTACCAACAGCTATGTGGAAAAAAACTGAGGAGAGGTGAAAATAAATAGAAATAAAAGGCATCAATCATAGGGCTCATCATCATCATTATGAGACCACTTCTAGTCTAGGTCATTGTACTAATTACTGAGGAAATATGGACTGCATTAACATTCCCAGGTCTATACAGTGTAAGCGGGATTGCTTGCACAATGTACGATTCCCATTCCAGCGATAGAGGCCCCTGGTGGGCCGAGAGGATATTAAGTATACTTTAGAACCTTGAAAATGTTGTTTTCATTGTAATATCGATAATAAATAGGAACTTAAAGTACACTATGTTAGTTTAATTGATCCAGGCCGGAACACAATCGACTGATTGATCATCGAAATAAACATGCTCTGAAAATGCATGCGTGTTAAGTGTTTAGATGGGTAGGCAGTGAACACTTTTGAGATTTCCAAGTGGGCCCTGCATGGGCCTGATCCAGAAATGGTTAGGAACCAGTGCCATATAGGCTACTGAAGCACAATCCACTAAGAAGTTCACTTTAGTCACCAACCCAGCAGCATTTAAGCTTTGAGACCTGACCTCTGCGGTGTCAATGCTAGGGATGTATGTGGCTAGTTGACCTGAGTACATTGTCGTACAACGAATAGCGTAAAAAGTATTTTTTAGAAAAACAAAAACTTTATGAATGTATGTCTGACTCTGAATGTATGTCTGACTCTGAATGAATGAATATCTAATTTTTAAAAAGTGCCCAAAATAGCTAGGGAAGCCAGGGTTAATGTGGTTAAACGGTGCTGCTCCAGCAATACGTCATGGAAAATGAAGCATCACATTAGTTCATGCAGGGCACAGAAGTCATACACGCCTCAGCTGTAATTGGCTGTCACTCTGCTGATTGTTTACAATCAGACTAGCTTTCCTACTCACCAATCACAGCTCTGCTGGTCATTACCAAAGCAGTCACGCTTTTCTCCATTCTAACTGTATTAAGTTGAACTGTATTTGTTGCAATAATGGCTAAATCTACATTGACGCGAGTGTTCCTGACTGAATACTAATCGGTTAAATAATCGCAGCAATTTTATTGCAAAAGGCTTTTATTTAGGGAAAATACTTAAATGTTTTTGGGGTTCTGCTTTCAACAGGACAGTGAAGGGTGGGAGGTAGATGATGACATATACCTCAGGTCAGGTTAGATTTGATCCAAGATCAGCTTTGACTTTTACCATGACCCAAAATGTTACCAGTTAATCTAGGGATCACTGCCCTCATTTCCTAAAAGTTTCATGCCATTCTGTGCAGCCATTGTCCTGCAAACACAAACTGGATGGTGGTGGAGCTAGAGCCACTCTTTTCATAATTTATACGCTAGAGTTTTCTCCTCAAAATGAACCTACAATCGATCTGTCATATCAACCCACTTGTGTAATTATATTCTGGCCCAAGCCTGGTGTGTGTTGGCATGAGAGGTGTTTCAGCTGGTCCCACTTTATTAATGGCACCCAATTTAAGACTGTCCCCTGTGCCTTAGCTTGTTTCTTCAGACAACTAATAGACTTTGCAGGCCATATACCATGTTGTTTTCATAATTGTCAACTTCTCTCTTTTATTTGTTTCACAGCAGCACCCATGCTCACACAAGTGTGTGTGCACGCACGCACGCACGCACACATGCTCATCCGTACACACGCACGCACACACACACACACACACACACACACACACACACACACACACACACACACACACACACACACACACACACATGGAAAATAATATGACGAACAAAACTGAAGTGGAGCATAAACCATATTTGTGAGATCACACCAGGAATAAAAACAAATACTTCTGAAAGTGAGCCTGCTGTCCACCATACAGAGTTTGTAATCTCTGAAGTTTGTGTTTGCTGATTAACTGACTATAAGAACTTTAAAAATCAACAAATCAGTGCAAATGAATTGTTTCCTATTCAACTTCTCCCAAGGAATGAACTGAGTTCACACTAAATAAAAAAATGTAATCCTTCATCCCAAAATATGGAACACAATCACAGGTATTTGCAAAGTAGTAGCAGGCAAGTGCTGACACTTTGGCATGGGATCAACTTTGACCAAAAAAAGGCACAGACCTGGTTGGTTGTTTAAGTTGGACAACATGTGGCCATATTTTCCCCAAATATGGATATGTGTGACATCAAACATCTATTATATATGATTGTGATGTCAGAACAGGGCAGTGCAAATATTGGCCATATGGAGCGTGACATGAGTGTGACATGAGGCGTGACTCACGCACGCATGCACAGGTTTTCATAGTAAATGCGACCTACGGTCACCTACGGTCACAATTATAGCAAGTATAAAGTAACATGAATTTGTTTTGCACAATGCACATACAACTGAAAGACAGGGGAAGTGGTTGAACAATTACTTTATGTTGTTATTTTGCTATTATTTATAAGCAAGCAAACTGAAGTTGTCAATAATCGCAGTGGAGTAAATACGCAAGTACAATATTTGCCTGATATGCAGTGGAGTAGAAACATAAAAGTATAAAAAAAAGACAAGCGTAAGAGTAACTCAAAACCATACTGTATTGGGTAAAATTCCTTTGTTAATTTACACCAGGGGTGTCCAAACCTTTTTCAAAGGGGACCACATTAGAAAATATTAAAACTCTCAAGGGTCCTCATAATGTACTTTCGGTCGGACCATAACAAAGTCACATAAATAGTATGTATCGCCATTAGGCCAACAATGTTATTTAACTATCATGATCAATATTTAATATCAATGGCCTTTTGTCAGGTGTGTAAAAAAATACAATAAAATAGCCTTTCTTTGACCCCATCAGGATGAAACAACAAGAAACAATCCTGACAAAATATAATCTGGGAAAATATTATTGTTTGGCGGTGCTGGCGGGCTGTTTATAATACAACGTAAGAATGAAGCTTCGGGCCGTATAAGATTTGTCCTCGGGCTGCATTTGGCCCCCGGGCCACACTTTGGACACCCCTGATTTACAGTACACCATAGGGCCTGTGGTTCAGGTTGCCTGATAATGCACATGTACTTACACAAAACCCCCCTGCATCTTTTTGATTCCTGTCAGAAAGGTAGACCGCAACAGGTGCACTCTGCAATCAATGTGCTAGCATGGGGGAAAGACAGGGACGGGCTAATTTGTGGTGTCTGAATAGATGGAAGCAGCTGGAATGATGTTACTGTTGCTGTTGTTAGCAGGTAATTGGCAACCGAGGTGACGTGGGTCACTCAACCAGTGCTCTGTAAAATCCTGAGTGTTCATTTAATTTAAACAGTGTACAAATGTAACCAAATCAACCTGTTAAAGGGTCCACTTTGGTTGCAAGAGGAACACAATTAGCACTGAGGACCTAACTGTGTATGAACATTGAATCCTAATTGATTTGAAGAATGCACAGCAGGGCCATGAAGCTGAACCTCTGGTGGATCTATATGGTCTGAAGCATAAATGATTCAGCGATGGATGTTTTCTGCAGGGCACTTTGAGGAGGAAATAATCATGGCAGTATAAGGGCTTTATTCCACTGGAGTCAGTGGTTTTGTGTGGAAGCTTATAGTGAATGCTTTGCATTCTCTCACCCTGAAGGTCAAATTGTAATGGCCCTGCTCTCCTGAAACAGCTGCTGGTATAAAGGCCTCTGGGTGAACGGGAGATATGCATTCATGCAAATTAACACTATGAAGCCCATGTCTGTAATGCATTATAATCATACTTATAATGCATTATAATCTAGTTATATCGCTGCAGAATTATAGTTTTAAGCACAACCTATTATCACAGTGCTATAACAATAATCATAACATACTATAAAGCATTTTATAATTACTTATACAAGGTCACTTATCATTATACTTTTGCTGGACAGTAGCTGGAGTGTGTGTCAACACTTGCCGTTCCAAGCATAAATTGGCCTTCACTTTTTGGGAAAGAGATACCATGCTACAGAACAACACATTTTTGATATATAGATTTATTGATATCTGTGTTCTTGTACTTCCATATAATTGAAGTAGGCTAGTCAGCGTGTGGCACTATTCTGCAAACCACTAGAAATCCACATCCTACTGATATGGGGAGCTGAAGAATGGATAAATAAAATTCGGATGCTGGGTATAGTATCCTGCTAAGGGGAGACATTGATCCGACAGCACTGCTTTTGTTACCATGAAATGCTGACCTTGTCCTGACGGCAGAGGTTGCTTACTTCCTACCTCATGAATATGTCATAGGGCGTGCGCGTCTGTCATGATTATCACCAATTTTAGAACAGTTTACATGTGTAGTTTGATGAGAGCTAGGATCTTTACTCATAACCACATTAGATACAGTAACAAATATACCTGCTCAAGATGCACATCCTCTACTAAGGGTTCAGAAACAACTTAGAACAGGGGTCTTCAACGTTTTCAGACCAAGGACCCCTTAGTTGAGAGAGAGATGAAGCAGGGACCCCCACAACCTTTTCAGAGATTCCATAGTTTTATTGTTTTACAGCACGATCATCAGTGTATTTTGGAGTTGTGTCAATTTGTGTTTTCAGATATTTAACCACTTGAACTGTAAATAAACTTGACCTTTCACTCTGTACTTAGTCTGCTCTTTAGTCATTTACAGTCTACACCAAACCCTTTTGCCAAAAATAGCTGATCAACAAGCTGCGAGACGTTGTTCTCAGAATATGGACAAAGATTTAGAGGACACCCTGTAATAACTCTGAGGACCCCCTAGGGGTCCCGGACCCCCTGTTGAAGACCCTTGAGTTAGAACATAATGTTTAAATAATATGAATCAACTAAGCTAGTTAAGGATTTGGAGCACATATATATAACAGACAATTAGAGCATATGATTACATATTATATATAACAGACAATTAAACCATGATGATCAAAATGCAACACATATAAGGCACACTTGGTTATATATTTCTAATTGTTTTCTATTTCTAAATATCTAAATCACTCAGAAAATTACTCAGCCTCCACACTTGCATAATGAGTTGATTTAATCTTCTCTGCAGAAAGCTAGGTCTGTGCACCTATAGTGGCCTTACTGGCAACAAAGCAATTGGGGTTCTACCGAAACCACGAAAGATGTATCCATCACATTAGCTTACCGATTTATCTGTTTTTCCCCCAGGCCCATTTATCTCTCTCCTTTCGTGGAACATGTGAGACACACAGCATGCACTCTCAGTTCAGCCAGTAAGTCATAGCTAATCTGCTGGTGATCTTGTTTCACATAGCCATATGGCATCAGGGCGTGCACATTGTTAAGATCAAATCTTATCAATGTATTCACTCATCTCAGTGACACACTGTGATGTGTCTCGTTTAAATTAGATTTGTTCCCCTGTTCGGTGACTTGGGGCCCACTCTCCATCAGAGGCGTTTCTGCATGTTCTGTTCCCTAACTGGTATCTTTAGTCTGCTGGTACATTATGTCCTGAATGATCATAGATTACTAAGATTAGTATGTATTTGTGCTGATGCCAGGTCCACTCTAACACAGTTACAGAAAATGTCACAATCCTTCTTCCCAGACAAGCCTGTACACTTTTATCGACATGATTATACATTTCTTTACCACTAATCAAAATCTGATATAGCTTTGAATTAATTTAGTAATAAAACATCTGAACCAATCTGTATGGTGCAGCCTGTTTATAAGATCTAACAAACATGTGTGTGTGTGTGTGTGTGTGTGTGTGTGTGTGTGTGTGTGTGTGTGTGTGTGTGTGTGTGTGTGTGTGTGTGTGTGTGTGTGTGGAGGGGGGGTGTCAGTATACCTGCTCCTCTGCTCAAAAGAGCTGTCCCTTATAGCTATCATATATATATATATACCTGTCCACTGCCCCCTCCACATCTTCGTTCCCAGTACAGGTTCCTCATATCACCATAGGCTACCTGCGATACTCTGTCGGTCGCCCCTTTTTGCAGAGTATGTTGTATGCAGGCAGTCAACACTACACTACAGTATATCCATGATGTGTCAAAGCATATCTCTACTGTTGGGCAGAGTTAGGAGGTTAGGAGGTTTTGCCCATCATTGATAAGAAACAGCTGACAGTGGATTTCTAAGCTAATTCATGCCTCTGCAGCTGCTCTCTCAATGGATCCTTAAGCTGGATGGCTTTTAATACTTTTCATCAGTTCAATAACCAACACACTGACGTGAAGGGTGTTCAATAGAACTTTTTCTTTCTTTTGAGTTAATGTGCCTGCATACCGGTAACTTCCATCCAAAGCAAACCATTTGGAAAGTTCCATTTGTTCTAGAAATCAGAGGCCATATCTCTCAGGTATCTTCAGTCGCATGCGGCATCTGGGTTGCCAGCATCTGGGTCACCATCATGTTCTTCACTGTGCCATTGCAAGTGATTTTTCACAATGTCAGCAACAGTTTTCCCTCCCAGGTGATAGCTGAAGGCCAAGTTATTAAAGCTCTCTCCAGTTGCCAGAAACCAGACAATGTTAGTGCTCATGGCCTGTTGTATACAGGTCAACATGTAGCCGAACATGCAATTATTCAATCCATAGGCAAGGATTGCAGAGAGAAATGGAAGTCTCTGAGGGACCAATTCAGCAAGCTTTGAACCAATACTTGAAACAAGTCTCTGAGATCGTGGCTCAGGTGCAAGAAAAGAACTAGAACTGTTGAGGTGCCAACTTGCGCCTTGTGCACAAGTAGGCCAAGTATAGCCTACTTGTGCGCCAGCAGAGCACGCCATGAGGTGCGCTCACCACTGGCATCACCACTGGCGATGCCAGTGACATCACCACTGGCATCACCAGGAGTGCTGGTCCCTCATTGGCTGTTAATGATGATGTTGCCAGAAATGCTGGTCCCTGATTGGGCTATGGGCTTAAACACGGGCAGACACCCGAACACCCCGAACGCAGTATGTGCGCGCTCTGCTGGCGCAAGTAGTGAAAATGAGTTGGGTGCTGTGGCATTAGTCTGATGGCCCATTGTTCCTAAAGAAAATATCTTCAATCCATATGTATAAAGTAAAATGTGTGAGTTAAAACATGGTTACAGAGCAGCAATCGTTTCAGCTACAGGTACGGTATGTGCTTTGTGAGAACTCAAGAAAGCAGTCACTAGACGTTAGAATCCACTGTGATGCATTTGGCTTGGCTGAGCGTCGATACGAACATAACTGACCTGTGTTTGGGGAGGGAAGCCGGGGGAGGAGGTGATATTCGTCACTGCACATACAGTACTCGGGCCGGGTCGTGCCTGTCAGCGGGGAGTGTTGAACGGGAGTAGGAGGACCAAATTCAGCCCCAGCAAAGCTTTCTTGTGGCCCGGGAGAACATTCCATATTCCAATGTAAAAAATAAATGTAACTAATTATTATTGGGTGGTTGATTCAATTTCAATTTCTTTTTTCACCTTGGAACTAGGTAGCTCGGCAACATACAAGAGGTGCCATCAAGGTGCCAACTTGCCTTGTGCACTCATAGTCACTTTTCGAAGAAAACGACAAGTGCAGCCAGAAGAGCACGTGCAAGTAGGGTGAAAGGGCTGTCTGTATGCACAGTATACACACCCACATACATACTTATTGGTTGGTGGTGATGTCACCGAGAACGCTGCTCCCTCATAGGCCCTGCCTTTGTACTGTCAACCACACACCGACGTACACCGACCCACCCATCCATACAGACAGCACTCATCACCCTGCTTGCGTGTGCTCTGCTGGTGCAAGTAATGATCCAGCACAGAAATCTGTCACAGACAGTCACGGGCATTGACCATTATTGCATATGCACAAAACAACAATGCCTGTTCTTCACTTTCCCAAAATGTAAGCTGTGTATTAGCGTTTTTATGTAAACACAGGAGATTCAGAGTTCCAGCTATGGGATCTCGCGTCGCTATGGTTACAGCCGTCACAATGGTAACAGCCCCGCAAGCTATGGGATGATTAAACTATGCATGTGCGGAATTAGCCTACTGCACTGAGTGCCGGCCACTAAAGCCCCCTAGTCCGAGCGTTTCAGGCAAAAATTGTGCACTTTATGAAAGAAGCATGAAATTTGGCACACAGTTAGAACATGCCATATGGAACATTTTTGGCTATATGGGCATCGCAGATTTGTCTTGGGAAACTTGTGGGAGCCAATCAAAGTTGCTCTCATAGACTTTACTATAGAGTAAAATAATACAAAAAAATAAATATGCTTTAAGTAGCATGTGAGGGGTCAAACTTGTTATTCGGGATTCTGAAACCAATGCAAGTTGTTTGTTTTACACGAAAAACATTCCTTTGTGAGAAACGGGCGCCACAAAACTTTGAGAAGCGATGACTCATTACTAAACCATAGTTTTATGGGGTCCGTTTTTAGCCCAAGGAATGTTTTTCCTGCAAAACAAATGTTTGCATTGGATTCAGAATCCTCAAAAACAACCAGTTTGACCCCTTACATGCTACTTAAAGCATATGTATTTTTTGTGTTATTTCACTCTATAGACCAATTATTTGTTTACAAACATTGAGACTGAATGCACAGCTGACTGTATCATGTAATCAATTCCCAACAGATCCCCAAACCTGTTGTTTTGGGGAGCACTGGTTATTCAACCTCCTCTTGTGTGCTAGTGAGGTGCTCCCATGGGTGCGCCCTTATCGAGACATATATACTTCATTGCGCAACGGTGTTCCACGTCAAGAGTAGCTGATATACAAACTCACATCGCGTCACCAATGCAACCCTTCTGAGCTTGGAGGTCTGCGGCTCTGCGCGCGACACACTGAAAGTTTGATGGAATGCATTTTTAAACACGAGTGCCATCCATTGCACCCTATGAACGGTGGGGTTCATTTGGTGCCGACCGGCGTGCGCATACTGGTTTATATGAATGTGACGTGGACCATTAAGGCATCTATAGTAAAGTCTATGAGAGCCCAACTTTAATTGGCTCCCACAAGTTTCCCAAGACAAATCTGCGATGCCCCTATAGCCAAAAATGTTCCATATGGCATGTTCTAACTGTGTGCCAAATTTCATGCTTCTTTCATAAAGTGCACGATTACATCAAAATACTGCCCGAAACACCTGGACTACCCAGAACCCAGGGCTAGAGTTGAAGAAAAAGGACATGGTGGCAAAATTCGGAACTGCAGGCAGGTTGAAAAATACAAGCAAAAGAGCGCACCGCTGGGGTCTACAATGGAGTTCAATGGACGTCGAGTGACGTTCGTGACGTAATTACGTCTCGACGTAAGTACAATTGCCAAACTTTTGTTTGCCAATTTCCCCCACAATGTACCTGGATTCTGCTTAATCCGGGTGCTTCAAAACACCACAGAGCAACTTGCATTGAAATGAATAGCTGGGGCCGGGGCTATCCTCTCTCTATATTAAATATAACTCTATGCGGCCACTAGCATGCACTGCCAGACAGAGAACGCTGCAAATGTAAAGGACTTTTATCTACGGCCTACCCTAACCCTAACCCTAACCCTAACCCACACTCCACACACACTGCGTTTGACGAGCAGGAGGAAAATCAGTAATCACACATATTTGCTCTCACAAACGCACATGCACGCACGCACGGCGCACTCGCACCAAAGTGAAAGTGTCTATGCCTCCTGATCTGATCTACGTAACCTAATTTCTTGTGGAGGGGCAGTAGCAGGAACATCATTGGCCATCATTCCACAATAGATGTGCCAGGCCAGCATGGGGGTAATATAACAATGTGTGCTGCAATATCAGAGAACGGCGTAATCCACCATGTTCTCACCATTGTACCCCACATTACAGCCTGTCTTATTGATTTCCTGGAATGGCTTTACAATGCTTTCATCCCTCAGAATGAGAGAGGGAGTGGTGAGGCCTTATACTTGCCAAAGAATTCTAATTTGGGACACTGTACGTTTTCACCCCTCCATTATTTTCAGGGAATGGTTTGCTGCCTTCCATGTTGATGCAGTGTGTGCCATCCTGACCCTATACACCCTTCCTCCAATTGAGTTCCCAGGGGTTAAAGCCAAAACAAATCCCAAGGCTGAAATTTATTTTCAGACCATGTTCCCATATTATGTGATTTTTGAGACTTTGCACGCACATCCCAAACAATATTTGGGTTGTTTCCCTGAAGTTCTGAAATGCCTTCACTGAATGTGTGTGTGCCAAATCCATGCTTCATTTTATAGATCTTCTGAAGTTCTGTTGTATTCTATTGCTAGTCTGGCCCATTCAAATACTCATCTTGAAATTATAACTACTTTTTAGTTTGGAGAACACTTGACTAGCATTTTGACGACTGTCATTCACGCCGTGGCCATTGCTACACCTCCCCCTTATTTTTGCGGATCTGCACTGATCTCAGAAATAGCCCTTATGAAATCCTCAAGACTGAAATCAGTCCCCAGGACTGAGAACTTTAACCCCTGAGTTCCAGTTGACTTTGCAGGCTCCCATATGCTGGTTGTGAGCCCATGATAGATGAAAACTGCAGATGGTGGCTGCAGCATTGCAAAACATTTTTCCCTCTGTCTGTTAAGAAAGACAGGTGTGATGTGATGAAGTCATGTGGCTAAAGGGAGGAAATAATGGATGGCTATTATAGTGTACATGAATATGAACGTTAATAAATATGTTAGTCCCCCCCCCCCCCCCCCCCATGTGTCCCAGGGATGTGCAGAGAATGTTAGAGAGCCAGGTGCTGACATTTCTAAAAGGGCCTTTTGGTGGAAATATCGAAAATAGCAGACCTCCAAGCGCTGCGACGCGTTTTGAGCTTGGAGGTCGGCTATTTTAGGTGCTGAGCTAAGCATAATTAAGTCAATACTGGAGATGTGGCGTAACAGCATGGATTTCCACACAGAGAGGTAAATTCTTTCAACATAAGATGCTGCATTCAAGTTCAGGAGAGTTTGGACAAAGCAATTCTCTTGAATGCGCCTTCAGGTATGGCATGGAAAGGAGGGCAGTTGTGTTTCTTTCACCATAGTAAAAACTGCATTCATGGTCTGGAGTGGGAAGTAAACAGACAAGTAAAAGGGCAGGGGCTCAGGCCCTCTTTGATGTCTATGTGTGCACGTGCCTGGTGTGTCCAGGAAATATTTTGTGTTGACAGAAAAACTCTATGCATTATTGATTATTTATCCAGTTTTGCGGTGATTAGAAGGCTGTACATATAGTGACATATTAAAGTTAGACATTGTGTGTTTTGATGATGCTTGCAGTTGTGAGAGTTATTATGGCGGGTAGTGTGGTGGTATAGTGTTATGAGAAAGTGTTTCACTCTTTTGGAGAGTGCACTTAAGAGTTTTGACAATGAGGTTAGAGTTTCAGCAAGTGCATTTACAGTACTTGCTTGAGCCCTAAAAAAAGATGCTATGCACGCATGTGAACATAATATGTTTTCTGGATGAGCTGATCCACCTTGTGGAACAAAATAAAACCACATTCCCAGTGGGACACCACTCCTTCACCCAGCCAGGCTCTGTTGCATCACATATCCAAACCTTAAATTATAGAGGGCCAACAGCCAAATGCACCCTAGCCAGACACTGCTGCACCAAGCTCCCAAACTTCAAGTTTAAAATCATGTTTGAAATGACCCATTCTCTCGAGACAGAGTCTGTAGCTAGCTACAGGGACAAACCGAGTGGGCGTTCCCTTTTCTTTGACGATGGCTAGCCAGATTGGAAATGACCAAAGCGGACTACCAATGATGTCATTTGAAGACGGGTTTCTGATATCCCTCATCTGAGATACAGAGCGAGCGAGTAGATGAAAAAAGATAACGGTACCATATAATGAGCATTAGTGAGGACCAATTAAAATCTGTGAAGTTGTCCTTTAAGCACCATTGAGGCAGTTTGACTGTGAACAATTTAAGTCGTATTTCAAAACTACTGTGACATTATTGGCCTCTACATGGTTGAAACTGTCGACCAGGTTGCACTGCTGGCAAATTGCTGTCCTAACGCGATGACGGATGTGTCATATTTTTTATTTTTATTTTATAAAAGCAATAACTCACTCCAGGGCGTCCAGGCCATGGCATAGTATCATTATATCACACATCAGGGGGCTGTCAAACCTGACTGGCCCCTTAAGTGTGATATGACAATATACCATGGCCTGTTGAGAGTTATTGCTTAAATACAGCATTCAGCAGGGACGTGCACAGATAGACTCTAGGTGGTGCTAGAGCACCTGCCCTTTTGCCCTCTGGACAAGCAAGTGCCCCTTTTGAAAGTGCACTTTGTAATTCTGCTTCTGATGGCGATAAAAACATGCACAGTGCATTTTAGCTGTGACAGTGGATAAGTCCACTAGCTGACACTACTGATAATGCTTAATGCTCAGTTCAAGGTGGTATTTCAAACTTGAGTAAAGGTAGCCTACATAAGAATAGAAACCTAGTACACTATTTATGTTGTATTGAATTGTTAAATTAGCAGAAACCAACCTGTTGAATAGTATTAAACATCTGCATCAGACACGATGTGCATGTAATAAATCCCACACTACTAATGCGGTCGACGGTTCCACATGCCGCACAAAGTGACTTTTTTTCACATGAGCACCCCCTCCTCAAAATGTCTGTGCACGCCACTGCAGCATTGTATGCGCGGTTAGAGAAAGTCTGCAACAAAGAAAAACATGGTAAAAGGACACAAGTAATGGCCAGGCTTGCATGACTTCCGTTTTAGGAATTTGGATTGGAAAAATCTAGTTTCTTAAAAAGTGCCCCAAGCTCAAATGAAAACGAAATCTGCTTAATTTGTCGAATTGCTATTCATGACCAGAATGTCGTTAATATAAAGCTTGGTGCACATGGCATCGGAGACATGTCCTCCCTTTGGTCCGACCACTTAAACCTAACCTTAACCCCATCCCTAACCTCAGTAAAACTATGCCTAAACCTAACCTTAACCCTAACCTCAGTAAAACTATGCTTAAACCTAACCTTAACCCTAAACCTAACCTCAGTAAAACTAACGCTGGTGAACGCTAGCCTGGTGAATTTTAACCTGTTCGGACCAACGGCAGTTCGAACCAGGGGGCAGTCCCCATGACATCTGCTTCTCTTCAAACTACCGGTAAGTTACAGTGTTACTATTGGGGAAACATGTCACAGGTGCCGCTGATTGGACACAATTACGCTGCTTCCAACGCTGTATGGATGTAATGGAGTCATGTTGTTTTCCTCTCTCCATTTGGACTTATTTGGCCAAATCCATCCTCACTGTTTGCTTGAAAGTGGAGCTCATATACCTGTCCAAGAGCCTCAAGTACTGTAACAGAGAGTAATGACTGACAATTTGGGGGGTTGCGGTAATGGCAATGTGATGGAGCATAAAAAAAAAACCAGCACACGGCACACTGGGTGAGACTATACTGTCTAACCCGGAAGTACTGCCGATAGAAGTTTTGCTAATGTTTTGCAGATCTGTTTACATTCCCTGTGCACAAGAACCCATGTTGTGATTGGTCTGATGAAAAAAAAGAATGACAAAAATAAGCTTCTGTATTAGGTCGTTACCAGGCTTTTCTCCTTGGAGATAAGAAAAGGCTGGGAACGGGGCTACCCTCAGCATAAGAGGATACTGGGGGTATTTAAGGTATTGTATATTAAAAAACATTAGGCAGCCAACTTTCTCAATTATGTTTTGAGATCTCAAGAAGTCCTTGAGTTCTGTACAACATAGAAGAAGGTATAGCTACAAGAGAATACATGTCATTGCACATGCCATTTTCCCATGTCACTGTCCCAAGTGTCCCATTTTGATTTGGTACATTTATTTTGCTATAACTTAGCTAGCATCACCATGCATGCATGCTTGCTAAATTACATGAATGGCTGCACTTTCCCCTGATGTACAAAATAAAATGAAAATCTCTTAAGAGTCACTATAGTTCTCTCAGTTTATGTACGGCAGAGCAAACAATCACCATCACTAATAGCTTTATTGCCACTGCGCACAATAGAACATTAGCATATTATGTTTGTAATTTGTTCTGCGTAATGTAATTAGAATTATTCATATTTTATTACCACCTCATTTCCATTAGGCTACATGAGTTACAGAGCAGGTTCTCTTGTTGTAAAAGAGCAATACACAACTCAACAGGGATGCTGAGAACAACACCCTGGCTTTCTTCAAGTCATTAAGTAAGGAAAGATTGATTTAGCGCAACAGGTTTTCTTGCCAAGCACTCTGTATTCAGGCCATGTGAAACAGCCATATAATTAATCTCTGTGCTTTTCCGTGCGTGCACGCATGCACGCGCACACACCGCAGGTGTGTGTGTACGTGTGTGAGTGAGACGCCACATCTTTGCCTCTACAATTCACCTCTCTTCTCTTTCTATCATTCTCGCTCTGTAGAGAAACATAGTGTTAGATTGAAAAAAATTGTTACGGTATGTGGGTCTGTGTCGAATATGCTTGCTGGGATGTCTGTCTTCCATCCATCACCTCTCTCACACCCTTTTATTCAGTATAGCTGTTTGTCCATCTATCTAATAGTCAGACATAACTGACATAAAAAACTGAGAAGAATTGTGTGGTAACAGTGCAGTTTCTCAGTGGTCACTGATGATCATCAACTATCTTTCCAGCTTTCCAATGAAGCATAATGTTTAATATCTTGCAATGCAATATGCTGTGTTGGGATAATGCTTTTAGCCTGATATAAACCCACAGCAGTACTCCCCCCCCCCCCCCCCCCCCCCACACACACACACAAATGATGCTTGTCTACTACTGCACTTTAGAGAAAACTTCTGCATCCTTGTTAGTCCTTTGTTTTAGTTTAGCTGCAGGAAATGAAGGAAAGCTGGCTGAAAGGCTCACTCCATTACATTTTAAGGAATAATACTCCCTGGACTGTGACTTATGAAAATATAATTTCATTTATGTTTAGATGCCCATAAAGTGCTCAGTGCTTGATCAAGCACTGATGAAGGTCCCAGGAACGAAACGTTTGCTTTTTTATTTTCACTGAGCACCGAGCACTTTATGGGCATCTAAAAAAGAAATGAAATTATATTTTCATAAGTCTCAATCTAAGGAGTATTCCTTAAAATTCAATGCAGTGAGCGAGTCCTTTCAGCCAGCCTTTCTGTCTACTACTGCATAAAGGTTTCATGAGTGACTGGAGAATCTAAAGTTCAAAATCAGTCTACAAAGAACAGTTGAATGCATGGCCTTGAACATCACAGCCGGTTAAACTACACTGGCCTTTGTTCACGCTATAGTTAATCCAATCCTCCTTTGTTAGAGCCACAGAGATACATGTGAATTGTTCCTTTACTGATTTACCTGCAGCTCTTTTTAATGATAATAATGGAGAAGCTGTGTGCATTTGTGTCTGTGCGTGCGTCGTGCTTGTGGCATTTAAGCAGAACGTACATTCATGACACTGTCTGCCTAATCGCAGCAGGGCTGCGAGGCATACTTCATCAACATGAATAAAGCATATTTGAGAGGTGACACCTCCTGCACGCCTTACATTGGCTTTCAACACCACCATCGCTGACGCTGACTGACAGAAACACAGACACATCATAAAGATTGGGCTCTTTTCACACTCTCAATGTAAACACTTCAGTTTTCGAGCCAGCAACAGACAACAGAAAAACTCAAATAGAAAGGTGGCGTTGGAGCACTGACAAAGGTAAAAGACCAATTTCACCTTATAGGCTTCCATTAGATTCACAGGCAGGGAGACGACCCGGAGACTAGCTGTACTTTTCTTGTTATGAATCCATCGTGTGAACTTTTTGATGAGCTCAAAGCCACAGGAGAGGAGAGACACACACCACCCCACAACAGGGGGGCAATCATGATGATGGCTCATGACATGATGAGTTACAAAGTCATTTTCCCGCTGGAGAAATTGGTGCAAGAAATATTGTAAACAAATATGTTGCAAAGATAAAATGAGGAAAGAAAGACAGGAACCTCTAAGAACCAACATTCAGCATAATGAACATAATGTAGTGTAGTTACAAAAACAATTATCTTTAAAGGCAAATGACTCATTCCACAAGACCGGTAAGTCCGGTATGATTTTGTGTATTGAGCTGTACTCCATGTAGGGTTTTGAATCCACCATGGTGCATCTGACTTGGCCGTGCGTCTATATGAACACAATTGTCCTTGCTTGCGGAATGGAAGCACCTCATAGAATGAATCCTATCCTTGATTAACCTCGCCTACCAGGCTTTCATGGGGGAAAGCCTGGTATTCGTTCACAACAGGCCGTTTGGTTTCCGCCCAACGCGGAAACCACTAGAAGAAGCTGCGTCGCTTTGATTTGGTTCCCTCTGTTTGTTACCCAATCCCTATTAAAATGCTCGAGTAGCCTACGAGTTAGACTAAAAGATGCATATATACCAAACACATTTTTCAAAAGCAAAACTACTCCGCATCAAGGAGTTTATTAGGTACTGTAGGCCCTAAAAGTATGTCCTTTGGTGCAGGGGAATATCTTGGGTTAAAACTGAATCCGGTTTGATAGTTCTGGCCAAAGTGTAGTCCGTCTAGGACCCTGAAAAGTGAAGTGATCCCAGCCTAATCCTTGATAGAGCCCAAATATGAATATATGAAATACTTCTGGGAGTTAGGAGGGGCTGGCTATGTTCATCCCTTTTCATCTCTGGGTGAGTTCAGCAAACTGCTGTGGTTCTACTGTACTTGAGCTCAGCCCAGCCCTGCACAGTAAAATCCCCAGTGTTCATTTGGAACCAAATGCACCCCTAACAATGTATTTGTACACTCTGAACACTGGGGGTTTGACAGTATACTTGACCTCTCTGATATTTGGTTCATCAATATATTTCCAACTTCGACATTGATTGTCCTCTGTGTGTGTGTGTGTGTGTGTGTGTGTGTGTGTGTGTGTGTGTGTGTGTGTGTGTGTGTGTGTGTGTGTGTGTGTGTGTGCGTGCGCGCGCGTGCGTGTGTGGTGTGTGTGTGTGTGTGTGTGTGTGTGTGTGTGTGTGTGTGTGTGTGTGTGTGTGTGTGTGTGTGTGTGTGTGTGCCCCTTACAGTAACTGCCTGTGTAGTTGCACTGCACATAACTGCAAATGAAAAACTGTGATGAATGATTACATGTCAGGGAAACAAAATAAAAAATGCTATTATGGCTATTATGATATTGTTATGGGACAAAAAACATCATTGGGGTCCCAAAATAATTGCCTAATCCTTCTAAAAGCCATCATTGCAGCATGGTGCTGCTGAAAGTTGGTCATCATGTGTTTTCATCACAACTCATGAGAATAGCCTACAGACACATAGACAACAAACTCCATGTTTGGAGTCATGGGGTGAGTCACACATAAGGATAACACAATGTATGAAATGATGTGTCATATACACCTAATATAAATAGGGTGGCTGTTTCCAAATGGTTTACGATCACAGGGATTAATTACAAGCATTAAAAGAGATAATCTAAAAACATTATTTGCAATGTGATCGGTTCGTTGCTTAATCAGCCACAACAAGAGCAGGGAAAATGTTCCATGGTACATACATGGTCTTGTTGCTGGACCCCCGTTGGCAACAGTCTGGGCACGGTGTTGGTTGAGAACATGGCAGGCTGTGTTGGCAGCACAGTCGATGTTGAAAGGGTGGGCTGTGTGAACACTCCTCTGCTGCGTTGTTGTGTACTGCATACTGTTCTTGGCTGCTGATAGCTGATACAGGTCTGACTTGGAATATTCCCAGGTTAATGGACAGTTTTTCACTCTGTGTTACTGTTTTGGTTCTGTTGTACCCGGATAAACTCCAGTGTCTCCTCTGCCGAGAATTCTTTCAAGTAACTGAGTTTGGTGTCTGAGCTTAAACATAGTGAGAATTCTTAAGCGGAGAGGTCTTCGATGGTGCCAGTTCAGCCCACATTTCCACATTCCACTTTTTCATATATTATGCTTTTTAAGAACTAGTTTCTAAATGTAGCTAGTGCTTTTTATTATAGTCACCATTTATGTACTGTGAATGTATATTGCCTTTTTTAACCACTGCACAAACAAAGTTCCGAAAGAAAAAGAAAGTTGAATGATGAAACAAGGTGAGCCGAGTGCTTCGGAGTTTAGCATGTGTGGTATCTCCAGTCTTGTCGTGTTTGAGGTGCTAAAAGTTAATATCTATACTATAATTTTGCGAATGTCTGTCTGTCTGTCCCAGCGTTTCTCCTCAGTGGCTGGAGCAATTGATCTGAAATCGCATCACAATTAGCATATGAACACACCTGACATAACTGTGAAGCCCGTTTGTCACTTTCACAAATCGTATGCTGTATATTAGCATTTTTATGGTGTATCTACTATTCTGCGTCTAGCTTGAGGCTAATCTATTCTGCATCTAGCATGAGGCAACATGTTTAACCAGCTCTGTGTGTGTGTGTGTGTGTGTGTGTGTGTGTGTGTGTGTGTGTGTGTGTGTGTGTGTGTGTGTGTGCAGGCAGGCGGGTGTGTGTGCAGGCGGGTGGGCGGGCGGGGGTGTGTGTGTGTGGGGGGGGGGGACACACACACAGTATCTCTGTAGCCATTAAACGAAACGGGTATTTCTTACATTGATGCTCCTACATATCATCATGCAAACACCAGTTAAAGTTACTTTCCATCCCTCATATACTGTGTGCACAGTGCACACATCCCATAACCCACACACTGCACATCATTTCGGAGCTCATATCTTTGAACGGGTAAGGGCTAGTAGGATTAAATCAGCAAGGGGTCCCATCGGGAAGTTCTTCTCGCACACTCAGAGCCAAGGAACGCAGTTAAAAAGCCTTTATTGGACACTTAGGGCTATTACATATATTATGTAATAGCCCTAAGTGTCCAATAAAGGCTTTTTAACTGCGTTCCTTGGCTCTGAGTGTGCGAGAAGAACTTCCCGATGGGACTCCTTGCTGAGGAAAAGAAAGTTCTTTGAATTTTAAGTGTCAGTATGACCTCTACTAGGGACATACATGTTTAACTTGCATTGATTGATCAGTTACCATATCATATTAAAATCTCTTCACTCTAGCAATATCTCACCTCATACAAAATATGGCTACAAAGTCTACTGACTTTGTATTTACATAGTTTTATATCACGTGGCAGTGACAGAAAAACGCTTGCTAACAAACAAGTGAATTCCACAACTTAAATCTCTGTGGAGGGTTTTTTTGTTTTGAGGATATGTGTCACTGTACATTTTCACATACAGTATGTGAAATTTGTCCTCTGCATTTACTATTTGGAGAAATGGGTGCTGCCCATGGGCAAATGGGCAGCACCAGGGGAGCAGTTAGGGCTGAGTGTTTTACAACTCTGGGACACTTCAACGCATGCCTAGACCAGTGGTTCTCAACCTTTTCAGGCCACAACCCCCAAAATAATCATATTTTAACTGGGGATGCACCCTGACAAGCACTAAAAGTTGAGGAATTACATTTTGTAAAACATGGTTCTATCGTGAAAATAGCAGATCTACATGCTCACATCTGCTATTTTGACAATTTCTGCCTCTAATATTTGACAACTTGGCCAATGTTTAATTTGTCATTTTAGAGGTATTAAAAAGTCCTTAAATTGCCACTTTAGAAATGTGCAGATACCCTCTATACCAGGGGTAGGCAACCTTAGGCACAGGTGCCAACATTGGCACTGTGGAGGGTGATCACCGGCACACTGGCAGAAGTGTGAGAGAGAGGATTAATTAAATGAAGTTAGCTCATGTATATCAAATGACATCTTGCACAAAATTCTACATTCATTAAAACTCTGAACTCTGACTGGGGAGGGAGTCGGGGAGATAGGTGGATTATTGCTCTGGGTCTAATGATCGTTATAACGATGTCCTGCCAATCAAAATACGTCAAAATATTTGTCCTTATTTTTTTTAAACGTGGTCAATTAAATTAAGTCAGCTAATTTATAGAAAATTACATCTTGCACAACATTCTACATTCATTAAAACTCTGAACTCTGACTTGGGAGGGAGTCGGGGAGATAGGTGAGTTATTGCTCTGGGTCTAACGATGTCCTGCCAATCAAAATATGTCAAAATATTTGTCCTTATTTTTTTAAACGTGGTCAATTAAATTAAGTCAGCTAATTTATAGCAAATTACATCTTGCACAACATTCTACATTCATTAAAACTAGTAATGTCCTGCCAATCAAAATATTTGTCATTAAAATTTATGTTGATGGCACAACATAATTTATGTTATGGCACACTGACACTCTAGAAATAAAAATGCGGCACTTCATTTCAAAAAAGGTTGCTGACCCCTGCTCTATACACTTAAACATTATGTTGGTTTGTTTGCTGTTTGAGTGAGAAAACAATGTTGCACATTAAGTTAATCATCTGGGAACCCCAAAATAATTTGGGGACCCCCTGGAGGTCCCGACCCACAGGTTGAGAACCACTGGCCTAGACTAGGCTGGGGAAAAAATTAAGTTATGGGTCATCAAATTCTTTGGTAGTTTAAAAACAATTTACAAGGTTTCTATAACAGAAACAGCAAAGGATGACAGAGCTGCACAATGTAACTGGCAAACTTAAACAATGTTGCATAACAACTGCATTGTTTCTACAGGCAGCAGGGATTACTTTCTGGTAGCGATTATTTTGTAATGACATTGTTATTGAATCTGTTTTAAGTGGGATATGTCTATGGTTTTCAGGTTGTCCTATTTGGAAACTGTAACTCACTCCAGGCCATAGTATAATGTCCTTATTCCACAGGGGGGTTTTCGGTGGTTGAACAACATCCCTTAGCTGTGATAAAAGGACAATATAAAATAACAAAATAATATAATAATTCACCCCAGGCGACGGCACATTATATTACACCTAAGCGTTTTCTCAGCTCTTAGGTGCCAGGAGTGAATTATTGTTTACCTATTAGGCAGTGGAGATTTCAGCCATTGGGTGGAATTGTTAAAGGAAACACTATTAACCCATTTTTTAAACTAAACTATAAAATATGAATTAATATTTCATAGTTTAGAAGACAGTAAATGAGTTAACGTTTAAGTGTTAAACCTCAACTAAAATTAAAGCACACCCAATTGTTACTTTAATATTTTACTAACAGTGCTTAAAGTGCAATGTTTGCTTTTTAGGCCTGGGCAAAAAAATTGTGGGATATAAATTAAGTAAAGTAAAGTAAAACAACAACAACAACAAGAACAACAACAACAAAAGGAGGATGGATTTAATTTTAAAAAATAAGTTAAAGATATTGTGCTGTGATTTTTTCCCCCCTATAAAGCATAATCGTCAGGTACTAAGATTATACTTGGAGGAAGATTTTTTTCAAAGTATTATCTGGTTAATATCACCATTAGAAATCTGTTGAATAGCTGAAGATGGGATTGCTAACCTAGAGAAGTACCTGGCATTAGATGATGTAACGTCATTTCTACACGAATCACTCTGGTGCTGTCTGTTACATTCATTACAAGCTTATTTGTTCAACAAATAAAGACTGCTGGGTGAGCACTGGTGCTTTGGCATGGGATCAACTTTGACCAAAGAAATGCACAGACCTGGTTGGTTGATTAAGTTGGACAAAATATAGCCAAAATGTGGCCATATTTTCCCAAATATGGAGATGACTGACGCCTGACATCATAGATGTCTGATGTCATAGACCACATGAGACTATATGTTCACATATGGGCATTCCCAGATATGGGCTTAAGTTAATATTGATGACATCAGCACATGTACAGTATGTACACAAACCTCTTTGATTCAGTTCCAAATGATCTGAAAGACTATTAATGTTCAGAGTTCTCTGCTGTGTATTTGTGACAGGAGGATAACTGCATTAATGGGTTGTAAAAGTCAGCACACACGTCTGCAAGAACTGAGAAACAACTCGTCAAATATGGCAGCTTGGGCAAGAAGTGCCACCGGTGTCACAATTGCTTGAGTCCCCTTTGGCGATTTCAATGCCAGTGATGCCCCAATCCACTTCTAAAAGAGAAATTGATAGTAGAAGTTAGTCAGTCATTACTAACAACAAAACTTTCAGAAAGTTTTCAGCTGTCATTGGGCACCACTTCCTTCTCATCAATTTAGCTGTTAATACACTATTTAACTACATGCACCAATGGCTATAGCTTAGCTAAGTGTCGGGGAAAGAGCTGAAGCAGTTATAGCCACATTATTCACTCCGTTAACTTTCCTTCGATCCTCAGACAAGAAGCATTTTGAAATAAGAGCAGTAATTAATTTCCTAATTTCCTGCCCAACGACAGGCAGCTTTATCCTGTGCGTCGACATGCATCAACACACTCCCAAACCTATTTAACAGAAACCCCTGAAGCACAGGCATCAATAAGCCACTGACACATGCATTTTTAGCTCATGTAACTAGAAGCAATCAACGTTAGATGCAAGTCACCATGGCCCATAATCATTTATTCAGTCAGCACCAAATGTGCTCTATACAAACATTAGGGTCAGCTCAAGGAATGAGGGGGAGTGCATGCTGAAGATGATAGTGGTGTGATAAGCAGAATCCATTTTCTCACATGGATGATGATGCAATCCTTGATGATGCTCCTTAAGGTTTATACTGTAGGTGGTGCTTATAATCAGAATTCATTGAGCCAACCTTTATACCCTTAGAAAACTAAGACGCACTGTGATTTGGTGAATAAAAGAGGCACTGTGATTTCAAGTAAAAAAATCTCAACTGTGCATGTCCACAGTAATGTGGATTATCTAAGGAAGGAATAGGAAGGGTCCAAAGTTTTATCAATTACGTTTTGAAAGTTAAATAATAAAAAGCTACAAAAACATTTCAAGAAATCTCTTACACGCACGATTCCACAGTAAGCTGAACATGTTAAAGTTTGAATGGTGTTTCTAGGTGTAAGTATGTAGGAGTAGACAGGTGCCAAAGTTTTGAGGAGAATATAGTATAGGCCTACTCACAGACGAGACGACACAGAAAGGAGAAACACTATTCCCCACGGCCTCAAAGGGATGGTCCCTCGACCATGTCCTCTCTCTCTCTCTTTAAATAGGATAGAGTTAGCTTGCTTTGATACAGAGAGAGAGAGAGAGAGGAGTTCGCCAGCGAATAAATAAAGATGCTTTTTCGCTCACGAAATTTGGGAAATTTGCGGTCGGTGTGGAAGCTTGCATTGACATTTTGAGATTTAAAAAAAAAGGCGAATTGCAAATTCGTCCCCGGAGTGTAAAGACCTTTACACAGTGTACTTTTACAGTACATAAATCACAAAATTAGCTGATTAACCAAAAAAATGGTCCTCCTTCCTAGGGTGAAATAAAGGTCAATGAATAAAGAGGGTATCATCCAATGATACCGCATTACATTTTTGGTGACCTTACTGAAAGCACATTTCTATGTAGCCACAGGGAACTCTTTGTTGTTTTTTTACGGCCTGGCTCCGAACAGTATACTTTTTTATACTGGAATATTTACTTGAATATATTATATTCAAGTAAATATTCCAGTATAAAAAAGTACACATTATGAAGTACATTTTCAGACGTTTCCAGAAATGTCTGAAAATAGCAGTTAGAAGCAAATTTGTGGACGACTGGCGTCATAATTACGACATAAAAAAGGCATGGCCCAAAAACATGAAAATATGTTATCTTTTGGACAACATCGCCCAGAGTCGCCGGCTGTTGCCCGCTGTTAAAACGTAGAGTTAGAATCAAGCCCTGCAGGTATAAGCCACTAGAGTCTGTGCAGCCCCTGGAGCCAAATGTGGCACTATAGAGGAACGGCCATGGGGTCACAACCAGCATGGTGCATCCTTGCTGAGCACATAAAGTTTCATGCAATATACCCATTAGCTTTTTAGATGAGATGAGATCAGATGAGATGGGGTGTGTGTGCGCGCGCGTGTGTGTGTGTGTGTGTGTGTGTGTGTGTGTGTGTGTGTGTGTGTGTGTGTGTGTGTGTGTGTGTGTGTGTGTGTGTGTGGGTTGCATGTCTCCATTACGACATGTCTCCATTACGACACTAACCCTATACCTTACCCTAAACATAACCTCTATGGAAGTGTTGCAACTCCGACAATAAAGTCAATGTCGGAGTGGCGACATGTCGGAATGGAGAGTGCCCCCGTGTGTGTTTGTGTGTGTATTGTGTGTGTATTGTTTCTAAAGGAGTATCATTTTGTAGGGTGCAAGCACTTGACCAGGGGATTGATTAGGCCACCTCTACTCTGTGTGTGTGTGTGTGTGTGTGTGTGTGTGTGTGTGTGTGTGTGTGCGTGCGTGCGTGCGTGCGTGCGTGCGTGCGTGCGTGCGTGCGTGCGTGCGTGCGTGTGTGTGTGTGTGTTAGAATCCCATGCAATGAATTGAAATGCCTCACGTAAAGCACTTTAAAATTGCCTTTGTGTATGAAATGTTCATACTATACAAATAAACATTCCCGTAGTTTTAAATGGATTTGACATTAGTCTAATTTTGTTTATTTCTTGTAGTGCCAGTGTGACGGAGAGAGTCGCAGCCCCAGCCTTGAAGCCTCAAAAGTCTAGTATCTCCCCCGGACCTCTTTGGTCTAGTGGTTAAGATATTGGACTTTCGCGTGGGAGACCCGGGTACGAACCCGGGTGGGGAGGTTCGGATCACCTCCGTTACATTGGTGCCGTGACCCGGATTCGGGCTTCCCCGTAGGAGGAGGTCAAAGCGGGGTGAGTGTGACGGAGAGAGTCGCAGCCCCAGCCTTGAAGCCTCAAAAGTCTAGTATCTCCCCCGGACCTTTGGTCTAGTGCAGGGGTCTTCAACAGGGGGTCCGCGACCCCTAGGGGGTCCGCGGAGGTACTACAGGGGGTCCGCGAAATTATTGCTTAAAAAAAAAATTTTTTTCTTTCATTTTTCACATTTATGTTAAAAAATATATCATGATTCTATCCATTTTGAATAGCTTGAATACATGATTACTATGCAATTGACAGATTGTTCTCAGTATTATTGACATTGGTTCTCAGTTAATGTTTAGAAATGGTAGTGGTACGGCCCACCCTGCTCGCTATAAGTTGTACATGTTTAAAATAAAAAATATGTCGTAGCCCCGACCCCCCCACCCTACGAGGTGGTAGGGGGTCCCTGCTCCATCTCCCCATCAGTTTGGGGGTCCCCGGCCTGAAAACGTTGAAGACCCCTGGTCTAGTGGTTAAGATATTGGACTTTCGCGTGGGAGACCCGGGTACGAACCCGGGTGGGGAGGTTCGGATCACCTCCGTTACACCAAGTTCATAATGCCTTATGGTGTTTTAAATGTAATGAATGGTTTTGTACTCTTTGAATCCAACCTCCACTCATCCTTGGGAGGGCACTAAATAGAACAGGAACCAGTCTCAGTGAAGCATGAGATGTAAAGTGGATGAAAGACATTTCAAAGTCCTTTAAATCCTCAAATGTAGGAATAAAATAATGATCGCATTGGGGGTGGGGGGGTGGTAGGCTGCTTTTGGAATCAAATTCAATGGGGTTTACAATATGTTCTCCCTGAAGATGTAATAGGCCTAGTATTAAAGACTTTCAGATGCCAAATTCTCCCACCTCTGCCTGCACATATCTTGGGTTGTGAAGGCTGCTGCCAGGCTCAAACATGGAGCTGATTTGTGTCTGCAAAGAGATGCACATTCAAAGGGTTCATTTCCATTTTAATTACATAGCACTAAAAAACAAACATGCCCATTACATTTGCATTGCCGTTATGCCACGACGTGACGTTCATATTCATACTAGTATACAGTAGACTACGACAAAAAAAATAAAATATATATATATATATTATGGAGGACAAAAATTACCCTTAACAGGAGAAGACTAAATTAGCTGAAATCAGTGACAGTCAGAACTAAATGATGGAAACACAAGACAACTTTAGGTGTTCTAGTCTTGTGATTCTGAAATAGTTTCACTGAGAAGCATGGCATTAAAGATAATGTTGGTTTTGAGCTGTTCTTATGAGGGGCCGTTTGGGCCAGAAATTGTGAAACACTTTTACACACACTAATGAGACAGTCTTATACGTACTACTGCTGAATGCTTTTACATTCAATATTGAGACACTTTGACACACGCTGTTGAGACACTCTTACATATACTAATGAAATGTTATACGCTCAATATTGAAACACTCTTACACTCACTACTGAAACACTCGTACATACATACATACTTGCTATCTATCTATGCGCGTTCATATATGAAACCGTATACATACTCAAGTGAACACTTCCGCATGCATATGAGAAAAACATACACATACATATATACTTCTGTGCCATATACACATACATACAAAATTCTTGCACACATACAAGTTAAACGTTTATACATATATATCTGAAACACTCACACATTCACCCATGAAAACGCTGCATATATATTGCTGAACACTTGTACATTTACTACTGAATTTCTTGTATTTCACATGTGTTCATACGAGTAGCTTCAGTAGTATGTATGCATGAATTCAATATTATGTACACAAATAATTTCAATATAAAGTATGAAAGAGTTCCACATGTATTCATAAAATACATTTCAGTCATATATATATAAGTCATTTCAATAGTGTATATATACATTATTTTAATAGCATGTATATATATAATTTAACTATTATGTATAAATAATCTCACATTTAATCATACAACTTTTCACTAGCACATATGCAAGAATTTTCACTAGTATATATACATTATTTTAATAGCATGTATATATATCATTTAACTATTATGTATAAATAATCTCACATGTAATCACACAACTTTTCACTAGCACATATGCAAGAATTTCACTATCACAGGAAGGCAATTTCATCCTCACAGGAAGGTGCCAAAGTCATGTGACTTTCCTGGCTGCAGACTATGGCTGCAGACCACAGCTCCATCAGATGTAAACAACAGTTGCTACAGACATGGAGGTAGGTGAGGGCAAATCTATTATTATTATTATTATAGAATGATAGAATCTATTTAACACATATGGTGCCAACCCCGAGTTTCCCGAGTTTGTATTGGTACTAGTGCTGTGCCAACCCCGAGTTTCCCGATTTTGGGCCGTTTTTGAAAAAAAAATATATATTTTTTTTTCAAAAAAAAAATTTTCAAAAATTTTCTTTGGACCTACAGAAATGTATTAGGCATGATCGCGATCGCGAAATTGCATGTTTAACCCCCATACCAACCCATTCTTTCAAACATGGCAGCCATGTTTGTTTACATCTGAAGAAAACATAATGGCTGATAAATCATGAATGCCTGCACGGATTTCCAAGCGGATTTTTTTGTTTGAAAGCTGTGAACAGCATCTACACACGTGGTGCATCATCTAGGCATGGGTGTGCACTTTTTACACACTTGCACAATTACATGGAAGTCTATGGTAACCATGGCAACGCGGGACATTGGCCGGAAAAAATCATTGCAACATAAGTGTTAATAAACTAACGTTTTGTAAAGTGTTTTTTATCAGTTGTGTCTTAAGGGTTTTGGTTTTTATTTGATGTAAAGAGAGTTTACTGTTAGCTAGCGAAATTAGCATTTTAGCTAAGTCTAGTTGCAGAGTTGGCTTAGCCTGCAGTGTTTACAAGCCATGGCTCTATCTGTCTACTATGGGGTCCCTCAGCATCGGCCGAGGGACCCCCCGGGGACCCCTGGAGCTCCGGGGACCCCCGCGGACCCCCTGGCGCCGCCGCAAAGGGGCCCCCCGGTACTGCAGCGCACATAAAAACCCATAACTCGGGCTAGGAGCGACCGTTCGAGACGGGACTGGTACCCACGCGTCTGGCTCGGGGCCCCGGAGCCGGCCGTGGCAGAGCGCCACTCGGCGGCCGAACGCCGGTACTGCAGGCAGGTAAAAAAGGCTGTAACTCTGCCCCCGAGCCACCGGGAGAGACGGGGCCGGCTGCGGGGGGGTCCCCGAGGGGTCCCCCACCCCGGGGAACCCCTGCGTTTCCCCGCGGCGCCCGTAGAAAATAGGCTGAAATACCCAAAAGTAGCCGATCTACGAGCTCCAGCTCCACTCCGCGGGCCCTGCCGGGGGTCCCCGGACCCCCGCATCTCGGAGGGGGTCCCCGCCCTGAGCGCCCTGAGCGCCCTGGCCCCGCCGCGCCGCCCAGGGGTCCCCCTGGGCCCGAAACAATGCCAAAAATCACCTTCTTGTAGTAGCTCCCCAAGCTTGAAATCTGAAAAGGCTGCACCACTGTGTGGGCCTCGCGCTCGAGCCAGGTACCCACGCGCCCAATGCCTCACATCCGCGACACGTTTTGAGCTTGTAGATGTGCTATATTCCATATATCTTTTGGCGTTGTTTCGGGCCCAGGGGGCCTCCGGGCGGCGCGGCGGGGCCAGGGCGCTCAGGGCGGGAGGCCGGGGACCCCCTCCGAGATACCCGCGGAGTGGAGCCGGAGCTCGTAGATCGACTACTTTGGGGTATTTCAGACTATTTTTTTCGGGCGGCGCGGGGAAACGCGGGGGTTCCCCGGGGTGGGGGACCCCCGGGGACCCCCCCGCAGCCGGCCCCGTCTCTCCCGGTGGCTCGGGGGCCTAGTTACGGCCTTTTTTACCTGCCTGCAGTACCGACGTTCGGCCGCCGGGTGGCACTCTGCCACGGCCGGCTCCGGGGCCCCGAGCCAGACGCGTGGGTACCAGTCCCGTCTCGAACGGTCGCTCCTAGCCCGAGTTATGGGTTTTTATGTGCGCTGCAGTACCGGGGGGCGCCACCAGGCGGTGCCACCAGGCGGAGCTCCAGGGGTCCCCGAGGGGTCCCTCGGCCGATGCTGAGGGACCCCATAGTAGACAGATAGAGCCATGGCTTGTAAACACTGCAGGCTAAGCCAACTCTGCAACTAGACTTAGCTAAAATGCTAATTTCGCTAGCTAACAGTAAACTCTCTTTACATCAAATAAAAACCAAAACCCTTAAGACACAACTGATAAAAAACACTTTACAAAACGTTAGTTTATTAAATAGATTCTATCATTCTATAATAATAATAATAATAATAGATTTGCCCTCACCTACCTCCATGTCTGTAGCAACTGTTGTTTACATCTGATGGAGCTGTGGTCTGCAGCCATAGTCTGCAGCCAGGAAAGTCACATGACTTTGGCACCTTCCTGTGAGGATGAAATTGCCTTCCTGTGATAGTGAAATTCTTGCATATGTGCTAGTGAAAAGTTGTGTGATTACATGTGAGATTATTTATACATAATAGTTAAATGATATATATACATGCTATTAAAATAATGTATATATACTAGTGAAAATTCTTGCATATGTGCTAATGAAAAGTTGTATGATTAAATGTGAGATTATTTATACATAATAGTTAAATTATATATATACATGCTATTAAAATAATGTATATATACACTATTGAAATGACTTATATATATATGACTGAAATGTATTTTATGAATACATGTGGAACTCTTTCATACATTATATTGAAATTATTTGTGCCCGGGTAGCTCAGTCGGTAGAGCTCTCGCCTTTGTACCGCAAGGTCATGGGTTCGATTCCGGGCACCGCCAACTCAGCGTATGAGTAGCACGGCTTGGCAAGTCGTGCGGCAAGTACTGGGAGCTGATGGTAGGTGTGGCGCTCCACCTCAGCATTCCATCTCCCAGGGGTCTAGCGCATTGTAACGGGGACAGACTCCCGCGTGTTACCGGCTGATACCGACAATAAGCCACTCCCGACCTACTTTGTGTACATAATATTGAATTCATGCATACATACTACTGAAGCTACTCGTATGAACACATGTGAAATACAAGAAATTCAGTAGTAAATGTACAAGTGTTCAGCAATATATATGCAGCATTTTCATGGGTGAATGTGTGAGTGTTTCAGATATATATGTATAAACGTTTAACTTGTATGTGTGCAAGAATTTTGTATGTATGTGTATATGGCACAGAAGTATATATGTATGTGTATGTTTTTCTCATATGCATGCGGAAGTGTTCACTTGAGTATGTATACGGTTTCATATATGAACGCGCATAGATTTACAAAGTATGTATGTATGTACGAGTGTTTCAGTAGTGAGTGTAAGAGTGTTTCAATATTGAGCGTATAACATTTCATTAGTATATGTAAGAGTGTCTCAACAGCGTGTGTCAAAGTGTCTCAATATTGAATGTAAAAGCATTTCAGTAGTACGTATAAGACTGTCTCATTAGTGTGTGTAAAAGTGTTTCACAATTTCTGGCCCAAACGGCCCCTCATATGTTCTTGAACCACTACATGTTCGCAGAGCAGGTCTGATTCACCATTGTTCTAACATTATTTAATGGGTAAACTATGTCTTAAGAAGACACACAGACACAATTAAAAATGCATAGGCCTACGCCTACTGATGCCACCTATTTTCTACAGTCTATGGTACCTACTAAGACATACAGTACTGCATATGAATCAATAAATCAAGGTCACGTTTTTGTTCAAATATTCAATTACCAGAATGTTTTATCACCCATAAAGCAAGCACTCTCTTGCAGTTTTGAAAGGGACACAGACTGAATCATAAAAGCGTCTCACTGTAATAGTTACACATGAGAAGTGAAGTGAGTTTGATATCAGACTTGTTGCAGTCTGGTAGCCAAGTCAATCACAGCTAACAACATCAAGGTTCAACCTTGAAACGTGTAGCTCTCAGTGATATTCAACTGTTTGCTCCTGTATTATGATAAACCTGCATGGGCTCTCCGAGCCCATATTACAGTATTAGGCTTGATGCAGCTATGCAAGAGTAGGCAGCGAGCAAGTGACCACCTGTCAACAATTATTATCAAGTCTTGTATACAGGTCCATCCATCCATCTTCAACTGCTTATCCAGAGTCGGGATCCAGCAGCTCCAGCAGAGAGCTCCAAACTTCCTCTCCTGAGCAACATGATCAACTTCCTCCAGGGGGATCCTGAGGTGTTCCCAGGCCAGTGTGGAGATGTAATCCCCCTATCTGGCGCTTGGCTGAACTCCTCACCCTATCTCTAAAGGATATATGCCAGCCACCTGTCTGGTGCTAGAAAAAAAAAAGCACACACACTAAAAAGACAAAAGTCAGTGCAGTGTGGGATTATGGTGAGAGAGCTGACATCTGACGACACCGCCTGCCTTCAGGCTGCTTGACGACAAGGTTACATGCCTTGTTCAGCATTATTATGCGCTCTGACGATCGTACTACTCACTGTGGGCTTATCTTTTCTTGGGCAGTACAGTTTCCTTTCCAGGCCGTAACACAGCCTCATAACAGAAAGGGCTGTGGAGCTCATAAAAATGCATTAAACCAACAACACTAAAATAACTATAAAGCTAATGTCTAAGAGGAGCACAAGACAGTTCAGCCGAGTGTGGCACCATCTTGATGTTCATCTTGATGTGCTTGTACAATATAATCTATTTTCTTATTTACCAAATCATCCAAACTGCTTGTATCATGCACACAATGCATTTATATTTATGACAGCAATCCAGCATGGTTATATCTATACTGCGTACAATTTCGGCCATACTCATCACAGAGTATGCTCTTTAACTTTCATAAGGGTGCAATATTGACACTTTAGCTCTTCTACAATTCTTGCCTTGCTACAGAAAAGAGACATAAGTTGTATTTATGTTTTTGTCTCAATGTTTACAATTAGAACACCTTAGCTTCCACCGATGGCAGTACAGCACCTCAACTTCACTTTCAAATTCAATCACCACACATTATCCAAATCATCCTGGTTGATTGCTGCTGCACATATATTTGGCTTAATGTAATTATAATTAATGAGGATTTAGCATGCTCATTTGTGGAATGTCATGGTTAGGTCTATTCTTGGAAATGTATTATCTGGTTAGTATTAAAATGTTCTGTTCCATCACTGACTTCCAAAACCTCCATGTTATTTTGCAGTCATCCAGCAATCCTGGCTCAAAAAGGAGTGAGGGTATGGACACGGCAGTAGTATCCGTTACTCCACGGCTGGTATATCTTTGACTGCCTGAGTTTATCCCTCCCCCGGTTCATAACAGCTACAAGGGACATGGCCTGATTATGTTACGCTGGTAGATAGGTAGTTGTCTCCTCTCCTAACTCCTTTTGGGCTGAATCTACTCCTTTGAAAATCTCGCCCCCCCCCCCCCCACCCCTTCTCCTTTCAGCTGCAACCTGTTCCAGCCCCCTCTATCAGGAAGATGTTTATAGGCCTCCGACCGTGGAGAACAGCCCATTTAAAAACATTTTCTGCCATAACAATCAAAATATGAAACTCCCTGGGGAGTCCTCCCACGCATGAGTTACCCAGGGACTGTCCCTAATGAACTGATGCTACCACTGCATTTCTTGATGTGTTGCACCGATATATGGTATAGGTTCATTTGTTCTACTGTAAGGGTGGGATATTGATGTGTCTGATATTGATGATGTGTCTGCCTTTTTGTTTTGTTTTGTTGGGTGGATGGGTGGGTGGGTGGGTAATTGTTCTGTCTTTGCAAACAGAGCTGTACCAATGCTATCCTGACAACAAATACCAGGGGACGTGCCATTAACTATTGCATACTTTGTCAAACCACAATTCTGTGTGAAAACAGCCAATCTCACAACAAGGTTCAAGGTTAAATGAGGATACCAGGTTGAAAGTTGCCTTGCATCTGAAAATGTGAGTAGGCCTATGGCCATTTGAGTCTTTCTTCAGCTATTTGAGCTGTCATATAAGTAAACGTTAGATATGTGTGAGTGTCATTGATAATAAGAATGGCAGTCCATTTCATGTTATTTTGCCATGCAAAGCAAAACGCCATACAATGAAAAGATACCAGGACAAGAAGAACAATACCAAAAGCAGGAAGTGGTTTCCAACCTTCTGGATCAGGACCCACTTCAAAATCTCGAAGGCCTTTGGCTGCTGTAGTGTGTTCATGAGTACATGTCCACGTGGACACTTGGCAATTTGAAAGTGATGTCCTGTCCCGGGAAGATTTGCAGAGAGCCTGAGCCCATTCACTTGACCTATAATTCAGGGCTCCAGTATGCAGCCGCGATAGGAAAGCTGTCATAACAACCAGCTATATGGACAATCGGACTGATTCTTAATTATAAGGAGAGGGACCATCTATGCTGTTGCCAATCATATGTTAGAAAATCTTGAGGATTGGTGGATTGCTGACATTTCAACCAACCAGACTATAAATGGGCCAATCTCCAAGATTGGTCAAGTTTCATGTGATATAATATCTTACAATAAAACGGGCGGAGTGGGTGCAAACCTCTTGTACAAAAACATGACCAACATAAGTGGCTGCCTGGGCTAACAGGAACAGTGGAACCCTGACAACACTGGCCACCATTTCTTTCATATGTATCTATTTTTACTAGCCCCATATAGAACCTCACCCTCCGCTGTTAGCTCTGAATGAGGCACAACTCAGGCTATAAAAGCTAAAGGACCTTGTGGTGTCACTTACAGCAGCTTGACACAGATATAATGCAATACCTGCCTGACATCCAATTATCGAACGTCTGATTTATAATTGGTTGCTTACCATGTCGTTCATCGAAAATAGCAGATCGGTACAATGTGGGTTTCTATATTGGCTATTTTAATTGCATGGACTACATACAAATCACTGTAAGACGCCAATGAGCAGCTCAATGAATGGCCTGGGGAAGCGTCATTTTATGTGATGTTCATCCACGAAAAGCACACAGCCTGGGGCTAAATTAAATATAATACAATTCTAATTCCAAGTCTTATTAGCCTGGTTCCAGACCCTGAATCGCTAGCCACACCCCTTTCAAATGTTGTTTCGGCGATTCACGAAATGCAATTCAGGCTGAGTGTCAGGCTAAAGTCTTATTCCATATCCAAAATGAAATACTGGAATGAAAACGTTGCCTTGGGGCCTCAGTGGAGGATCATAGCTTTAATGCATGCGTCTTCAATGCCTCCCTAGATAAAAAGTCAAGTTGTTCATAATGTTGTTAAAAGACGTTTGAAGAAGATAATAACAGTGAATCTTGCCCATTGCCTCGGGATATTGATGATTTGTTTGTCAATTAATCTAGGCAGGCTGTAATGCGATTAATTCGGGGGCAGGAAGATAGAGATGCTTGATCATACCTTGGTAATTAGAAAGAAAAATGAAGGGCTGTGCTCTAAGCCAGGGGCGTCACAAGGGGTAGGAAAGTGGGACTGAGTTATTAGGGCCCAAGGTGGTGGAGGGGCCTTAAAGGGCCTACACCATGCTTTTAAAACTATATTTTTTGTATAAATATATGCTCAAAATTGAGTCTTAGACAGGTTTTAACCCTCAAAAAACACTCTGACCATTCTTTTTGTTTGTTCTAGCTCTACTATAATGAGGCTCTCCAGCTGCAATACCAAAACGGCCTCTGTTTGCTCAGGGGCGCATCTAGTGGGGTTTTTCCAGAAAAAAAAGAAGTTTTTTGAAAAAGAAAAAGTTTTTTGAAAAAAAAAAAGTTTTTGAAAAAAAAAGTTTTTTGAAAAAGTTTTTTTTTCAAAAACTTTTTTTTTTTTTAAACTTTTTTTTTTGAAAAGTTTTTTTGAAAAGTTTTGAAAAAAAAAAGTTTTGAAAAAAAAAAGTTTTGAAAAAAAAATTTTTTTTGAATTTTTTTTTTTTTGACTGAAAAAAAAAACAGGAATCCGAGAGTGACGTCACTCTCGTCAACTCTCAGAACAGCACTGTTCTGAGAACCCGTGGAAAGCTTTTCATCTCTGTCTGCCCAAAACCAGAGAAAGACACAACGGTCAGAAATAGGACTTTGTGAGGATAGAAGGTGCCAGTGGGACCCCAAAAAAAGGTTTTAAAATAGAAAAAGTGAAAATTCATGGTGTAGGTCCTTTAATTATGTTATACTTTAGCTATTGAAAAATAGCAGATATACAAGCTCACAGCGCGGCACCGAGTGCCGCGCTGCGAGCTTGTAGATCTGCTATTTTTGAAAAGTCGTGAAAATGTGTGCAAATCTTTGAATATATGTATTTTTTAAGTGAACATTTGTAACTCAAATTTTGCTTCTGGGGGTCCCTGGAAATTAAATATTTTGAGATGGGGGGTCCATGGCCAAATAGGTATCATTTTGGGGGTCCTTCACATGAAAAGGTTTGAGCTCCACTGACATCGAAACATAGATTTTTAGAAGGATTTGAAATATTCAAAGATTTTCATGATTTTTCAAAAATAGCAGATCTACAAGCTCGCAGCGCGGCACTCGGTGCCGCACTGTGAGCTTGTATATCTGCTATTTTTCAATAGTTAAAGCACAGGGGCCCCACAGTGAATCCTTGTACCCGGGGCCCAGAATTTGGTGCTACACCCCTGCTCTAAGCTCTGTGCTGCATTACAACACCTATAGCTGTATCTGTTGGAGAGAACTCATCAACTTAGAGGGCCATTCTGATTAGCTGCAGCACATCAATAATTGCCAAGTGTCTATTACAGGGGTCTTCAACAGGGGGTCCGGGACCCCTAGGGCGTCCTCAGAGTTACTATAGGGGGGCCACCAAATCTTTGTGTGATACAGTAGGATATATGATTTTAAATTAACTACTAGAATCCTTGCATCCCTATTCTGAGGAGAACTTTAGCCAAAAATAGCAGGCGAGGCGTTGAGAGCTTGTAGATCGGCTATTTTCGGCAAATAGGTTTAACTTTGGTGTACAGGTAAAAAAGAGCAAAAGTACAGATTTACTAAGTTTACTAAGTATCAACGATGTAAGTGGTTGAATGTCTGTAAAAACACATTGCTAACAGTGTTTGACAGTGCTGTCAAACTGAATCTATGAAATCGATGAAAATCTGCATCACACATTTTTATACAATATGTAGAGGGGGTCCCTGCTTCATTACTCTCTCAGCTAAGGGGTCCTTGGTCTGAAAACGTTGGAGACCCCTGGTCTATTGGTATACTTTGCTGTAGGAGGAAATTGATAAGCATTGAGATCCTAGCACATTTAAGCCCATTTGATTTGTTCGTGATTTATGTAAGCTTCTTTTAAACTCCATTATAGCCCTGAAATCTCAAGTGGTGTGTAAAAACCAACCTGTAGATATATGTCATTTCTTTTATAAACCTTGTTGTAGCTAAGTAGATAACAGCAAATTATTGAGACATTCATTGCTCCTTGGGGCAATTAACGTTTAGTTATCCATGAGCAGATTGACATTTTCAATACTTTGTTTACTTTAATTTCCTCTATGACCTTTTAGATGGACATCACATGAGACTCTATACAAGAAGCTTTGATGGAAAGAATAAAGCGCTAGTGCTAGTGTGTATTTTTTTTATTTTATCTTTGTGTTCATTTTCGAGCTCTCAATTTAGTCTGCTATATTGAGTAAGAATATTGAGTACCTCTTTGTTCATAATTCTGGAGCTGATGTCTAAAATATAAAAGTGCTCCTCGGCCTAGTGTGGCCTGGGAATGTAACCTGGTAAAACCCAGTGGAAATCGCATTGCATATGATTTCAGTGGAATGAAAATGAAATGTCCGGGTTTACCAGGCTAATGGGAATGTGTCTGCAAAGTTTCACGGCAATTGGACACTGCAATCATGATTTGAGTCATTTTGCGACTTTGGAAGCAAAACTTAGCCAACAGCATAGAATATAAAAAATCACACCCAATGTGATGTGAGCGGTGGTCGTGCTTGCATAACGTCTTCAGACTAGGATTTGAGTCTAGGATGTACAGGCTATGCTACACACACGTTTTGCGGAGGAAAGAACACTGAGGAAAAAGGGTACAGACATACGACATATGACATCACTAGACAAACATGATGCTACGTACACACATTTTGCTATGGCAAAACACTGAGGAAAAAGGCTACAGACACACGCACAGCCACTCTATGGAGTGGTTTACCACCGCTCAAAAATTAAACATTGCCACATAGGCATTGATGCCTGGCGGCGTCTCCGGTTCGATTCCCGATCCGGACGACCGTTGCCGCGAATCACTCCCCATCTCTCCCCCCGTTTGAAGAAAATCACACACATTAGCTAACGTAGCATAGGAAAGAGGCCTAACACTTAAAAAAAATTAAGATTTTACTTTGAAATGTCGAACCGTTTTCTTATTGAACAAATGACAAGCTCCCTAATTAATAAAAGAACATAGAGATTGTTATATAACAAATATAGCTTGCCCTAAGCTCTCATTGATTTCCATTTAATGAATTTTCCATCTGTAGCCCTGCTTTGTCTTCTCCCAGACCTCCAAACTAGTACTAAGAGATAATTCATTTTCTTGTTGTTTTCCTCAGAGACTGCCTCATTTAACTAGTAATCGTCTGTCTGTCTGGAACTACGTTTGGTGAGGTTTAAGCTTGAGGATTGGTCAAGCTGCACATGACATTACGGCCATTTATTAATAAATAGGCGATATGCCCAAAATAACTAAAAAGTCACACCCAATGTGAAGTGAGCGGTGGTCGTGCTTGCATAACGTCTTCAGATTTGAGTCTAGGATGTACAGGCTATGCTACACACACACGTTTTGCTATGGCAAGACGCTGAGGAAAAAGGCTACAGACACACGACATATGACATCATTAGACAAACATGGTGCTACGTACACACATTTTGCTATGTGCTTTCAGAGTCCCTAACTGACTGAAACCCTTGTCACACTGTTTACAGACAAAGGGTTTTTCTCCAGTATGGACACGTCGTTGATGCTTCTTCAGGTAACCTATCTGACTGAAACCCTTGTCACACTGTTTACAGACAAAGGGTTTTTCTCCAGTATGGACACGCTGATGTGCTTTCAGAGTCCTTAACTCACTGAAACCCTTGTCACACTGTTGACACACAAAGGGTTTTTCTCCAGTGTGGACACGCTGGTGTGTCTTTAGGTTACTTAACTGACTGAAACCCTTGTCACACTGTTTACAGACAAAAGGTTTTTCTCCAGTATGGACACGCTGATGTGCTTTCAGAGTCCCTAACTCACTGAAACCCTTGTCACATTGTTTACAGACAAAAGGTTTTTCTCCAGTATGGACACGCTGATGTGTCTTCAGAGTTTCTAACAGGCTGAAACTCTTGTCACACTGTTTACAAACAAAGGGTTTTTCTCCGCTGTGGACACGCTGGTGCCTCTCCAGGTTATTCAACAAACTGAAACCCTTGTCACACTGTTTACAGACAAAAGGTTTTTCTCCAGTATGGAAACGCTGGTGTGTCCTCAGGTTGTCTAACCTACTGAAACCCTTGTCACACTGCTTACAGACGAAGGGTTTTTCTCCGGTATGGACACGCTGATGTGTCTTCAGTTGACTTAACACACTGAAACCCTTGTCACACTGTTTACAGACAAAGGGTTTTTCTCCAGTATGGACACGCTGATGTACTTTCAGAGCCCCTAACTGACTGAAACCCTTGTCACACTGTTTACAGACAAAAGGTTTTTCTCCAGTATGGACACGCTGATGTGCTTTCAGAGTCCCTAATTCACTGAAACCCTTGTCACACTGTTTACACTCAAAGGGTTTTTCGCCACTGTGGACACGCTGGTGTTTCTTCAGAGTTGCTAACAGACTGAAACTCTTGTCACACTGTTCACAGACAAAGGGCTTTTCTCCACTGTGGACACGCTGGTGCCTCTCCAGGTTATTCAACAAACTGAAACCCTTGTCACACTGTTTACAGACAAAGGGTTTTTCTCCACTGTGGACACGTTGATGAATCTTCAGGTCACTTGTCTGACTGAAACCCTTGTCACACTGTTTACAGACAAAAGGTTTTTCTCCAGTATGGACACGTCGTTGATGCTTCTTCAGGTAACCTATCTGACTGAAACCCTTGTCACACTGTTTACACTGGAAACGTTTTTCTTTGGTGTGGACATGCTGGTCATGCTGTGTCGATTCCTCAATGAAACTCTTATCACATAAGAGGTTTTCCTTCCAGTGTAAGTCTTCAAATGTGTCTTTACTTCTCCTGGCTGCGTTGTCTCCTTGTTGCTGGCTGGCTACAGAGCTGGTGATTGTCCGACAAGAAGATGAGGGCAGCTGTCCATTTCTCATCATTTGACAGTAAAGGTTGTTGTGGCTCCTCGTCATGTTTTCATGGAGGGTGACCCGAGACGTGAAGGCGTATGGACACTCGGAACAGGGCACCTGTGTCTTGGAAGATTGGTTCATAGACACCCCTTCTGCTACTTGGAAGCTAATTTCAAGGCGTAGCTTCGTCTCCTGCTGGCTGGAAAGACTAATATATTCTCTGTCAATCTCTTTCCCTCTCTGACTGTCACAGTATACCTTGTCTATAAAATCCTTCTCTTGGTTGTACGCAGACTAAGTGTGATGTTTAAAAACTGCGTCAGATCTTATTCAGGTCGACCAGAGCTATCTGGTCTGACGTCACACAACACAAACCATTTACATCATTCCTAATATCACCGATTTGCACATCTGACAGTTGCAATTCATCCACCTGTGCATTTAGTTGAATCATTGAATCAAGTTAATATCCAAACCCAGAAGTAAAGGCAGCTGGCCTTGTGGAATAAACGGAACTGAACTGAATTCCGGTAAGATATAATAATATCTAACTATTAATCGACCGAATGTCTATCTATCTGTCTGGAACTAATAGTTTGGTGAGGTTTAAGCTTGAGGATTGGTCAAGCTTCCAGATTATAAATATTGGGGTAAGGCATAAACAGGTAATGATGTAGTTATAGTCATAGTCTATTCAAAAGACTCTTTTGAATGAAATTACACTATCAATAAAGGCCAGCCAAGAAATGTGCATCAGTACATGTGTGTGCATGCGTGGAGGCTGGAGGGAAATATCACGTCTATGACATACGGTGCAACGGTTCAATTTTGTTTCCTTCATCAGGTTATCGCAAGAACCAAAACTAGAAAGATGCAATTCTGGGAATTGCAAGTGTGGTTGGTGTTTTTGCATTTTCCCATTCAACTCAATGGGGAAAATTGATTCACCAATAAATGATTTCAACAAGCTCACGATTCCCAATGAAGCCGCTCGATGTGACATAATTGTTACTCGAGTGTGTGTCGACAAAACTGTGGGAGTAGTCTGGTATAAACTTTTGGGGTTACTCTATAAAGGGGACGTGACGTCACAGAGACTCTGTTTCCTCATTGGCTAAAAGTTACTCTATAAAGAAGAATTAAGTTGGGCGAGTACTATTAGTGCAGGGCGGCAACTAGATTTGGCCTCGGGCCAATTTCTGAGCGGTGCAAACTGCTCCTACGTTTCACTTTGTGTGTGTCAGTCATAACTAATTGCACGGAACGAGATCCATGCTCGTACACAGAAAGTAACTGACGTCACGGACAGAACGGCCCATATAAGGATATGCATGCGTGTCATGTTTGCACCACTCACTTCGTACTGGTGCGATTCCTTTTCCAAGGCATTAATAACATGGCGGGCCAGAACATATAATGAAAGGCTAATTTATGAAATTCATATTTAAACAATGTTTCTGGAACTCCAAGACAGACTGCCTTACAAGACATATACATAAATTGGCCGTTAGTGATCTGCTGCTAGTTGAAATAAAAACACAACAATCAACTTAAATTTGCATGCTCCTCTTCTTTCAAATCTTTCAAAATTCTTTAACTTAAACTTTGTTGCTGGTTTGGTCATAACATCAGCTATTTGTTTGGGTAGACAATACTCTAAATAATGTTATCTTCTTTGCACCAGCTGCACCATTAAATTAAATCATCCTTAACCTTGAAGTTGAATTCATTATTTCCATGGACTTAAAGTTCATTTGTGCCCTCAACAAAATGTACAACACCAACTGGCCTTGCCCCTAAAATGATGAAATTCCAGGCCTGGTATACATACATGGTAAATGGTGCATTTATATAGCGCTTTTTATCCAAGGCGCTTTACATAGATTGTGCATTACATTCACACATACACAGCGATGGTGGAGGAAACCATACAAGGCTGCTCAACGGGAGCAACTACTGTAGGGATTCAGAGTCCTGCTCAAGGACTCTTCGACATTAACTCAGGGGAGCCCAGATTCGCCGGTGAATGAGTCTGGCAATGCAAGGCTACTACAGTAGGGCCTACAATTGTGAGGTACTTTTAATTTACTTGAGGATTTCTATTTTTGAGCGGTGGTAAACCGCTCCATAGAGTGGCTGGGTGTGTGTCTGTAGCCTTTTTCCTCAGCGTTTTGCCATAGCAAAACGTGTGTGTGTAGCATAGCCTGTACATCCTAGACTCAAATCCTAGTCTGAAGACGATATGCAAGCACGACCACCGCTCACTTCACATTGGGTGTGATTTTTTGTAAAATGTATGATTCTATTCCTCGAAATCTCTTGGACTTTTTAGTCCACTACACATCTTTAGTTGAAAACAGCCAACTAACAAGACTTTTATTTTACTGACAGATTTCACTCATTAATGACTTGAACAAAAAAAGGATGCAAGGTCTTGGAGCTGGTTAAGAGCTCATCCTCTGGAGAGCATGAATGCGTTCAACAAGTTTCATTATGAGATTTGAGTGTATGCAATTATGGGATGGGTTTGTCCTTCAGGGAGCTTGAAGGTGCACAGTACTTTTCAAGATATTTTATTTGGGTCGAAAGGACAGACAGATAGAACAACCAATTGACAACACAATTCCACTACTAGCGAGGTTAAAAACTCACCATGGAGAATGCATTGGCCTCGCATCAGCAAATTCCTCCACTCCTTATCCTCACTGTGCAGGAGTTTGCACTGACAGTGGGTGGTCGCCGAGCAAAGTGCTCTCCTGCCAGCTAAGTGTTTAATTAGCCTTTGCTAATAACACATAACCAAGGAAAACCTATGGCACATTTCCACCCAGACACTATCTGTCATCCTGGACAGCTGAGCCAGGTCCTGGAGGAGGTCAGGCTTTTATCACCACTGGTAAAACGAATGCCTGCTGCAAACACTGCTTTCCCCAGGTATTGTTAAGCATTCATGCACAAAGTAGAGGGGCGCAAGAGAAATCACAGCCAGCCAAGGGCACTTGGAGCACAATACACGCAACATTGGCACTTGAATAGGGACATAATTCAAGTGGAGCTGCTGATTTCTTTCGCTCCATACTCTTCCCTTTCATCACTTCATCACTTGAAAGCAGAATCGTTCATTTGGGAACCAACCTAGAAAACATGCTGATAAACTTGGTCAGACAAACACCAAAACAGATTAATTCCTTCTGGGAATGGGATCAACAAAATCCACATCAGACATCATGGCATCACAAACAGACCCATGAAAGCTCTGGTATACGAGTCAGATGACAAGATAAATCCAACTATTTTAAGTATATGAATGAATGTTACTATACTTGCTGAACTACTGGCCAATCGCAGAGCAATCTGAATCATCCTTCCAGGCTATGGTACAGTATCGTCTATCCTGATACAGTAACTGACCTTTTCTTATCATTTGATACCAGGGCTGGTATCAAATGATAGCCTCCAGAGTCCAGCCTCCGTCATATAGTAGGTTTTGACCTGGTCTTGTTTTCCTTTGGGAGAGAGAGAAACAGAGAGGATATTAATCAGAGATATTGAAAAGAAAACAACTCCTGATTGACACCATGGCAAAGTCACGACAACTCACAGCACTCTCAGTATTAATCACAGTAGAAGCCACTGTCAGGCACAATCACCCAAGCATGTGACAGTATATAGTACTAGTCAGAGTCTCAGAGAGTTGAATGGTATTCAGGTGCATACTGTTGAAATACAAATACAGTGAATGGTTTTGAGGACAGTTACGTTTTTGTTAAATTGTTGTTGTTGTGTTTTTCTTTTTTTTTAAAGATTTGTTTTTGGGCTTTTTATGCCTTTATTTGATAGGATAGTAGACTGACAGGAAATGGGGAGAGAGATGGGGAATGACACGCGGCAAAGGTCGTCCGGATCGGGAATCGAACGGGCGACGCCAGCAGGCATCATGTATGTGTTATGCGCATTGACCACTAGGCCAGCGGGCGCCCTGTTGTTGTGTTTTTTGAGAGGTGCAAACCGCTCCTATGCCCCGCTTTGTGTTACCCTAATGATGATGTCACTAATGATAATGTCATGATTTAGCCAGACCAATCAAACACTTCGATTCTGTTGATTTGTCCATGATGTCATAGACACAGAGGCCTCTGATTGGTTTGCCATGACTTAGAATGTGTTTAGCCAAAGAATTCGTACCGACCAATCAAACGCTTATTTGTTCATGATGTCATAGACACAGGCACAAACCAATCAAAGAATGCGTTTAGCCAAAGAAATGAAAATAAATAGTTTGTCATAGACACAGAGGCCTCCGATTGGTTTGCCTGTCTGTCTTTAGTCAGAAAATTAGTACCGACCCATCAAACGCTTATTTGTCCATGGTGTCATAGACACAAGAGGCAGGCAAACTGCTCTACACTGTGTTGCGTCCTTCACTATGCTCTCTCTGCCTCTTTGGTTTTTGAATGGCTTTGTCTTCAAAGTATGATAAGCCTACGACAGTGATGTCATAGTTTGTCATACTCCTCCTCCTCATTAACCACATACAAGGACATCTGCTGTTGTGTTCGCTGCTGACCTGTTGTGACATTTTGTGACATCACATCGTTATCACATCACATTGTGACAACATTCCGTCCTTGTCCCTTGTATTCCCATTATATGCCCATATGGAGAATGGAGATATATGTCTATAGCTGACCTGGCTATGACATCACATCATTTTGACATCACATTGTGACATCACATTCCGTCCTTATCCCTTGTATGCCCATATATGGAGATGATGAGATCCCTGATGTGATGTCATCAATATAGCTTGGAATGCCCATTGTTTGAGTCTCATGTGGTCTTTACTCTTTAACATAAGACATCTATGATGTGTCAGTCATATCCATATTTGGGAAAATATTTTGTCCACATATTGCCCAACCGCAACTTCGCCCTTAAAGGCGCGTCTTACCAGTCTGTAGCTCTGAGAGAGTGTAAAATGGAACCAAATCAGAGTTATATCCTTGAAATCAGAAGGTTTGAGAAGGCTGATAACAGAATACGGTAGCTTGAATATGGTGGACTGACAAGCAGGTAGGGAGTGACAATAACCTCTCTAAAGTAGACTGTAGCCCTCTACTTCCAGAGGAGGAGAATGTGTGCGCAGCGGAGCTCTGCTCAGTGCGCGTGGCGCTGCTCTCCAGCATTCACTGTGCGCGTCTCTCCAAGAGCGCCGCTCTTCTCCATCACAGCCAGCACAGGCACAGCACTGCCAAGGCTCTCGCTTTTGCATAGGGCTATTATTTGTTTTAATAGTAGACCTAATTGTATGTTTAATGTGTTGTACGTAGACGATATTTCATTATGGGAAGTAGGACTAGGCTACTGCGGTGTCTGGTGGGAATAATCATACCGAAGGGAAACTCACAGCGCCCTTTGCAATTCGCGCTCCAACCGAAGACAACTTGAGGAATAATAGGATTTAGCCTACATTAACAGTGTGTGGGGTTAAATGCATTTTCCATGATCGTAACTCATAAAAAACTATTCTGAAACAGCGGGAGTTCTTCAGTTACGAGATCGCTTCAAGTTGGAGGTAAGGAACTTTAGGCTTAGCCTACTAGCCGCCCACACCACGTCGCTTTATACCGAATTGCTTCAGTGGATCACATGCAAAAAGTTTGGTAAAATAGGCTACAAAATAATGAATCTAGTGTGAATCTAAACGTTCCATTTGTGTAGGCCTATAGGCTTACTGCATTATCATATGGCTAATTGTTTCCTTCCTCAGATTCATTATAGGCTCTATGGCTTAGTAACCATTAGATTCAATCTGTTTCATTGCACACATTAATGTCAAATGGGCGTGACATTATAATTGCACCGAGGAGAGGCCTACAGTTGAATGATCCTCATCTTACATTCTATTGAATATTTCAAGTTTGCGGACATTGTTGTTGACACACGTTCTGTCATAATTTCCATACCAAACTGATTTGATCAGCCAGGGCCTACATTTGAATCTATCTCACCACGCACCTATCACGGGCTAAAAGCTCTATAGGCCTATATATATCTTGGAAATTCTAAGAAAATTCAAGAGATAATGCTCAGTGTGGTTCCTGTGGAAATAAGCCGTAGTGCTTTCTAGGATCTCCTTTTAGTTGACCTTGTACCAGTGATTTGTACTTTCATGAAACTGTACTTTTTTCTATTGCAAACTTCTAATAAATTCTTCAATCAATCAATCATAGCGTAGGCTACCTGGTAGCCTATTTCACTGGTCTGAAGAGAACACCACATTATTGCACTTTATGAGTAGGCTATATTCTGCATGTGTAGGCTGTTTGTCGAGGGGGAACCTATGTTGAACAGCAAATCAATAATTTAATCACAGGCATACAACAAGCATACTGAACTGTTACTCACCCACTGTTGATTTGTGATAGCTTAAAGGAGTAGTTCACCCCCAAAATGACTTTTTTCTATTGATTACTCACACCATGGAGACATGAGTTCAATAATATCTTTTGTTTTTTGTCCCATTCCTAGACAAGAAATTGATTACAAGAAATGTACCCCCATTGATTCCGGATGGGGACCCAAATGCATTCGGGTCCCCATCCGGAATCAATGGGGGTACATTTACTATAATGACATTTTTGTCTTAGGAATGCAACAAATATATTTTTTTTATTGAACACAAGTCTCCATGGCATGAGTAATCAATAGAAGAAAAGTCATTTTGGGGGTGAACTACTCCTTTAATAGTCAATTTCTTCTATAACATTTAGGCTACTTGTACTGAAGGCTGCTGGATTCCTGTTTTCCATAGTCGATAATACAGTAGCCTAATCTGGTAGATTAAAAATAAATCCCCTATCAGTTTTGTTTTGATCAGCCTGGCTCATGATACTCAAAGGCAGTGCCCATGTCTGCCTGCTGCCATGGAAGCAATGACAAATGGACATAATATGATATCAGCATTATAACAGGTTGTCAAACCATGTGTGTTGGCAAGGACACGCACGTCAGTCAGTTCATCTGCTTCAACCAAGTTCCACTGAAGCAGTGAGTCCTGTCATTCAATTACTTAGGCTGGGTTTTAATTTACATCTACTGTATGCCCAATGTTAACAATTCAGAATAACCTTCCACGGCTACTTTACAGCAGTACACAGGGTTGAACTTGTAAACTGTAGGGCATTCAGGTTGATTTCTCTGTTGCAGGGCACCTGAGGAACGGAAGGAAGGCCGGCAGAAAGGCCTTGCTCACTGCATTACATTTTAAGGAATGCTCCAGGCTGAGACTTATGAAAATATCATTTGTTTATTTTTAGATGCCCATAAAGTGCTCAGTGCTCAGTGAAAATAAAAAAGCAAAGGTTTCGGTCCTGGGACCTTCGTCAGTGCTTGATGGAGATTCACAGACAGACAATGATTATAGAGTTCTAGATCAGCTCAGCTCAGGTGCTGAGGATCATCAATCAATCCCATCACCATGATGACCTGAGGAACTGCACAAAAGGAAGGGTCTATAGCCATATACGCAGTGGTGTAAAGTAACTAACCACCTTGTACTATACTTGAGTATTTCCAATTTCCAATACTTTCACTTCTACTCCACTACATCTCGGATCCAAATATTGTACTTTAACTCCACTACAATTATATGAAAACGTGTAGTGAGCTTGTAGATCTGCTATTTACAAACATTTTGTACTTTTACCCAAGTAGGCTCCATTTTGAATTCCGGACTTTTACTATTATTTTTATAATGCAGTATTGATATTTTTCCACCACTGCGTACATACGCTACAGAGGCAAAAATGCATAACATATCATTTTCAACAGAAAAAAGTAGTTTCCCCCCATTTTAAAATGTTATTTTTGTCAAGCGCCACACTTTGTCGCTGGAGCGTAAATAAGGCGTTATTCAGACTTCAGAGTTTCTTTCCTACTCCTGCCTACTGTAGTATACAAAGACGCAGCCAATTCACAACTACAGTACTTGGGTGTAGCAGAGCCCACAGCCCATATTAATCTCTGTTAATATGCATTGAGAACCATTTGGCCGTAAGAACAGTTATGTGTTTCATACAGCTTGTGCTGTTGTGAAAGGAGATGATGATAAACCTTTGTGTTGAAGTCAGGCAATTATTATTATACTGAATGTCATTCAATCAATCAATCAACTGTATTTTTCTTTTATAATTACAAAAGCACAAGCCATGGAGTCCCATTACGCTCAGATCAATTAGGTGGGCGCAAGAAAATCTATGAATAAGAAGTGTCACCGCTGCCAAAATGGGAGGAGTTGGATCACATTCAATGTCAAAAAATCATTACCACACATCTCGCAAGGTTCTTCAATGGACAGGATCGATGGTATCCAGGATGAGGTTTTGTCACATCTGTCATCATCGCTGACAGTAGTTCACAACAGGCACAATTAACGTCATTTAACCCTGTGCAGTATTGATATTATTCTCTCACTGTGTGTAGGTGGGATGCCATAGTTCATATCACAGAGACAGCGAGAGGAGACTGAGGCATCATGGATCCCTGGATCTTCCCCTCGTCACCCCCAAATCTGACAGAGCCCCTCATGTATGACAGTTTCGTGCCGGGCAACGACTCGGACCTGTATGGGAACTACACAGATGGCAGTTTCAACAGGACCAGCACGGTGGTCATCACCTGCATGTACTTCCTGGTGTGCGCCGTGGGGCTTTGCGGCAACGCCCTGGTCATCTACGTCATCCTGCGCTACGCCAAAATGAAGACGGTCACCAACATCTACATCCTCAACCTGGCGGTGGCCGACGTCCTCTTCATGCTGGGCCTTCCCTTCATCGCCATCCAGCTGGCGTTGGTCCACTGGCCGTTCGGCCCCATGCTGTGCCGCGTGGTGATGACCGTCGACTCCCTCAACCAGTTCACCTCCATCTTCTGCCTGACGGTCATGAGCGTGGACCGCTACCTGGCCGTGGTGCACCCCATACGCTCCACCAGGTGGCGCAAGCCGCGCATGGCCAAGACCATCAACCTGGCGGTGTGGGGTGTGTCGCTGCTGGTCAACCTGCCCATCGTCATCTACAGCGGCGTGATCACCAAGCACCACAGCTGCTTCTGCACCATCGTGTGGCCCGAGCCGGAGGAGGCCTACTACACCGCCTTCATGTTCTACACCTTCATCCTGGGCTTCTTCCTGCCTCTCATGGTCATCTGCCTGTGCTATCTGCTCATCATCGTCAAGGTGAAGTCGTCGGGGCTCCGCGTGGGCTCCAGCAAGAGGAAGCGCTCGGAGAAGAAGGTGACGCGGATGGTGTCCATCGTGGTGGCGGTGTTCGTTTTCTGTTGGCTGCCCTTTTACGTCTTCAACGTCACCTCGGTGACGGGCACCATCAGCACCACGCCCATCCTGAGGAGCACCTTCGCCTTTGTGGTGGTGCTGGGCTACGCCAACAGCTGTGCCAATCCCATCCTCTACGCCTTCCTGTCTGAGAATTTCAAGAAGAGCTTCCAGAATGTGCTGTGTCTGAAGAAGGTGGGCGGGCTGGACGAGATAGAGCGCAGCGACAGCCGCCACGATAAGTCTCGGATGATGAACGACCCCACGGAGACTCAAAGTACTCAGCTTAACGGGGACTTGCAGACCAGCATCTGAAACAATGGGTAGAATTCTGATGGGAGTACAGGCACACTCTCCTATCACACACGCACACACACACACACACACACACACACACACACACACACACACACACACACACACACACACACACACACACACAGTCTGCCTTTATCCAGCCCCTAGGAAGTCACTCAGAAATTATGAATAATCAAACCGCTAAATATCAAATACAGGAGTTAAAAATGACATTAATAGCTTAACAGCTTAAATCAAAGAGATGTGCATGTTATGTATCCGTCTTCATTTCCAGTTACACGTTGTGTTGAGCTGCTTGTGCACACATCCATTGTAACATATTCATGACTTCGTACAGATGTGTTTGCCTAGAAAACAAACTGTACATGCAGGCTGTTCTCAGTGTATTGACCATGAGTAAGTGGAGAGTAGAGATATGGATTTTTCCAGGACTATACACACAAATATAGTATGGAGTGTGTACAAAGTTGGTCTGTATCGTCTCTCATGTGGAAATGAGAACATTGTGTGCTCAAATATCATGCAAGAATAATAGATACTGTTGACTAACCCTGGTATTTTTGCTTTCGCCTCATTTGCCATTTGTAGCTTATTAATACAGCCCAAAAGTTTGATTTAAACTGTATTAAAGCTGTATGATGGTGTTGCATGCTCTGTCTAAAATTGTTGGTCTACAAACTCAGAGGCAATGGACTGCAACCCGTTGTGCGCTTGTAGATCTGCTACTTCGGGTGATGCGACATTAAGCACAAAAATACTGAAGTAGAGATAGATACTTTAGTAGTGAGGAAAATCTAACCATTGATCACTAAGATGTTCAGAAGATGGATATCACATTATGTAAAGAATGTTAGCCTTGTGAATACGCCCTGTACAGTTTTATTTAAGATTTAACAGCATTCAACCTTTAAAAGATATTAATGTGTCAATCACGGTCCATACTGTATGTTAAAGTGTAATATTTAGTCCAATGCCACTTTTTATATTCATCAGAGATATGTTCTGAACTGTATTTTTATTTTGGATGAACCAAAATGCTGCTGAAATGTCTTGATGTAACTTATATTGGGTTGTTGCGGTACATTTTCCTTTATCATGTTGTTCAAGATAGACAAGGAAAGCTATATAATGTGAGATCACTGGATATCTGTTTTCTATCGTTGGTTTTACTGTAGCTGTTGCAGAACATGCTGTTAATGCTGTAATTTAAATGTGCTTGGCTGCAAAAACACTCAATAATTCAACAGCAATGTGCATGCAGAGTTGTGGTAGAGCATCATACTGTATTTGTCACCAGAGGACATAAATATTCTGTATCTCATAATACTGTAGTTTTTTTGTGGGGAAAAAAACACAGTTCACCATGTTTCTTAACCACATCCCATGGTATAGTGATTCTCAACCTAATTCTAATTTCAAGGACCCCTAATTTTATATGCACTGTGCCACAAACCCTGGCCCATTTGATACGTCTCTCTCTATCTCTCTCTCTCTCTGAACTCAACATGAGAATATTTTTTATTGTTAGACATGACATCCCAGAATTCATTTAATTCTGAGATAACAGTGAAACTCTATAGTCAATATAGCCATTATTGTACGTTTTCTAGTTGTATTTACTTGTACATGTAATAATGGTGAAGATGAACTATATCAATTAGCTGGCCTGGGGACCCTCCGGAACCACAAAGCCTTAGGTAACATGCTGTTTACACACTGTAAAATCCTCAGTGTTACATTATCCATCATCAGGGACATGCTGGGCCCTTAATTCAGCCCGGGAAAAAGAGTTGGAGAGGCCCTCATTGCACGATATATCTCTCTCTATAGCGCTGCTGCTACTCAAAGATTTGTGACAAAGTGACAAGCCAGTGGGCCAATTACATGAGTTATATTTTGTCGTTGTCGGGTGGAAACCTTGTATGTCCAAAACCATTTGTTTTGTATTTATCATTTTAAAAATGATTTAAACTAGTGAAAACAGCCGATCTACAAGCACACAACGCCTCGCACCGCGAGGCGTTGTGTGCTTGTAGATCTGCTGTTTTCACTACTTTTGTGCGACGGCCTTGTATGATGAAGCAGGACTTTGCTTTGCAAAAAAATGTACAAATTTGAAACTTGGAGATACGAGGTTTCTGCCCGACATTGACGATTTACTTTGTTGGCCGCCCAGCCCCCAAAATGGAACAAAGGCCGACATTTTATTTACATTTTTTTCCTAATGGCCGGCCTGGACCGGCTGGGAATGAACCAGCCGTTCGGGAGTTTGTCCCGCTTTTCCCAATGGCCAGCACGTCCCTGTTATCCATATTGGTCACATTTGTTGGGCACCTACAAGAAGAGACCAAAGCTCACGCTATGAATGTTTTGTCTGCTGTCTGAAAGGTGGATATTTGAGAAGGGCTAGAACACTGATCCCCAAATCCCTGAGGTACTCTAGTGTTCCTTAATTCTGATAAACATCTAGTCACTGAATCCACTAATAATCCTGGAATGGCAACTGGCTGATTAAAGTGTGCACTTTGTCACATCCCACGCTCAATGATAACGTCATTCTGGTGATATGCTGTACAGCACTGTTTCCCTAACAATGGGTTGGGACCCATTTGTGGGTCACAGACCAATTTTTATGGGTCATGACGAGAGTCAAAATATTTTTTTTCCCAAAAATATGTATATTTCAGAAGTTAAAATAAATAAATGCAAAACAAATCTAAGAAATTCCACATATATATACAACCTACATAATAAACAACCGAATGTCTGTCTGTCTGTTTGTCTGTCTGATGGTGCATGCTGAAACAGTGCCCAAATTTGGAGATGACTGACATCACTGATACGTCTTAAATCCTACTACGGCATCACTGATACCGCGCCGCCATGGTAACAGCCGGAGGCTGGAACAGTGCCAAAACTTGGAGATGACTGACATCACTGATATGTCCACTCTTAAATCCTACTGTCCTACATGCCGATACTTTCACCTCAGTACACAAAGTAGTAACAGTACAAAACGGGCAAGGACTAGTCGTGTTGTAGTACTCGAGTCAATGACTCGTCTCTCAAGTGACGAGTCAGGTCTTGAGTAGGAACTATAAACTTTTCAAGATGTTAAATTATGTCCTGAGAACCCCATGTTGTGTCATACTGTACATAGAGCAGGATATACATAGATCTATCTTCCTCATTTTGCTCTCAAAGTGCACAGGAGTAATACATTTGACTTACAAATGCAAAAAAAATGGATAATACCCACTGACCACAAGGTCTGACCACCCCCCACAACAAGGCCAGATTAGATTAGATTACTGGCCAGACAGACCATTTGCTACATGCCAGTGATACCACTTCCTTATACTCTCTCTCCATGTTTTGTGTCTGTCTCTCCACAGTACCTCAAATGAGGATTGTTTTTGTAATTTTTATCTGGTCTCAGTCTCGAGTCTTGACCCCAGTTGGTCTCGGTCTTGACTCGGACTCGCCCCCCTCGGACTTTTGGACTCACTTTAGGTGGACTCGACTACAACACTAAGGACTAGTGTGTGTGTGTGTGTGTGTGTGTGTGTGTATATATATATCTATCCCTCTCTATTATCAATACAAAGAAGTAGTGAAAATAGCCGATAACAGGCAAACGTCTAATCTCTATTTCTGGTCTCGACCTAACATTTTTGGGAACCACTGATATACATAGAACCTTTAGTACGACAGACACCCTTAGGCCACACCTGTATTTATGAGTTTGTGTGTGCTCATGTGCACATACAGTACGTGATACTTCCTGATGTCAGCCTCAGTCTCAGGCCAGCCAAAGAAGCATCTGCAGCATAGGACTGATCTGTCCTTCATCCTAAAGGGCCATTTTAACATCATGGGCTTTGGGCTTTTGTGTGCAACCGAGACAGTTTTTGCTTGATTAAATATTTTGATATTCATCTATACATGCAACGTCAAACTATTGCACACATCCCTGGTTCTGGTGGCCGATGTTGTCTAAATACTAAAAGCCTACATTATATTGTAGATGTGATTCACCTCCAGTCACCCTATATTTGCATAGCAACAGCGACCCAGAGACTTGGTCCAATGGAAAGACTGGTTAGGAACCAGTGGTCATCGTCATGCTGGCTTGTGGTGGACATTTTTGTCAAAAAATACTTTTTTTGCCAGACATCCAAAATGACAAGACACTAATATTACCAGAATCACATAAAGAGCTAGCACAGAGTGCAAATGGAACCAACCCTTACAGGTCCATTTGTACACTCACAGTGGTCCTTGCAAATAAAACAGAGAACCACTAGCACTAGTTGGACTCCTCCTGAAGTCTATAAGAAAAGTATTATGGTGTGTAAAAAAGAAAATCTAGAATTTGTCACAGACAAAACCAAGTCTTGCCACGGACACATTTGTCAGTGTATGGACATGTTGACGACCCCTATTAGCAACCACTGATTAATGTGGTGCCCTTTCTGGATAATGAATTATGCGGAATGTTGGTGGACTAAAATCACCTCTCCTTAGCTGTGAAATCAAGTAGGCCTACATCTTTAGACTTTGTCGTTGCTTCACGTTAAAGTCAGACTGCAGTTTAGAATACATTCAACCTTGATTGAATGAATAAACATACTCATTTTAAAGAATCCATCTATTGTAGAATTGCTGTGAAGAGTTCTACATTTCATGGCAAAACTGGAAGTTTGAAATCTTTTTAATAACAGCAATTATTTAAACAAAGGTGTATTGGTGTGTCTTGTCAGTGTTCTAATATTCGTTTTGTTTGCCAATGAATCCATACAAGATGTATTGCTGTCAGACAGATGTCAGACATATCTTTTTGCGGTTTACCTGGAAATGCTGTTGCCCGTTTCATTAAAATGCATCGTTTTCTCTGTGTGTTATCAATTTCCTCCAGGCATGTTTATGCAAAGACATGCAAGGAGCAAAACAATCCAGAAATGACAGAATACATAATGAGTCATACAACTAATCTCTTTCTGCAGAAGCAAAGAGTGGCTGTTTATTTGCAAAGTTGAAAATACACAGTAAAATCCTGAGTGTGCATTTAACTAAATGATAGTTGTCAAGTTGTGGGAATGGGTGAAACATGACAACCAGCTTCATATTGTGCAGTCAAATTTAGAATAGAATTGTTAATTTTTGTCAGAGTTGCGGACACACACACACTCAGGTTGTGTTAAGTGGCTTTTACACTATCATTGTGCTTACCGGTTTGAACCACATGGCGGCGCCACAGTGACATCCAAAGCCATGACATCTTAATGTCCACATCCAGAAGACTATGGTTTGTACTGACAAGCAGGGTAGGCCTATGATAAGATAAGTTGGTGTAAAACGTTTGTGTTCACCCTCCGACTTAAATCAGCATGGGGTTCTACTTATACAGTATATTTGTAAGTAGAAAGAAAGATGTAACAGGATCTACAGGTCGGCAGGGCACTTGCCTGGAATGCCATGTACAGGATGAGGAGATTATGGAAATCTGAGATGGGAGAAGGCCCTGGATGGTGTCTGCACAAGAATTCAACAATAGCACTTGATGTGGTTTTATTAAAATTCCCTGACTATAAAATGTGATTTACATTTAAAAGGAATTTCAAAGTATAAAGACAGCAAACACATTCCAGTTTAATCACTGAAACTGGGAATGAAGCTTTTAGTTTCAGCTGCATCCCTGAATGTCCACCACAGTACATCAAAGCCTTGGTGCGACCATTCCAAATGTGATTTTTTTCCTTCTAATATACTATTAGAAGGAGGAATTATTTCCGTGGCTCAGGGTTCAAGAGGTTCAGCAGCAGACCCCCAGAGGATATGCATGTTTGTTTTCAACTACAGAGCAGCTAAACAACCAGGTGTTGTGGCATTACTTTGTGATAGGTAAAGGCCTACACAACCAGTGACATTCAAACATAAAACAGACCACAACACCCTGGTATGTATGTGTATTATCTAAAATCAAACTGTAGACAGCATACTGATTGAACAGAGCACTGGTTTACTGCACTGCAGAGAGAGGCGACAAACACCACGAGCCACACTGGTCTCCGCCAGCCACACAGTTGCCATGGAGAAGTTAACACTGATGGATTCAGAGGCAAGCGGTGGCCACACAGTGCCCACATACGTTTGCCCTCTTCAATAACTCCCCTCATCTACACAATAAAATCATCTGTTCAATTAACTTGTTAAAAAGAAAATATATATAAAAAATGATACCCTCTAGGAGTTATGGGCCTTCCACACCAAACATAACCTATACATATATACACATGTATATTAGCGAATAATGGCTAATACTTTATCACCATGTAATACATCAGGTCTGCTCCGACAGCTTTGCTTCCCCCATTTAGTGGCATGTATGCAACAATGTAAATACTTCATGCAAAATTGTCAGTCTAAAAATAATATAATAATAATCACCTTTTGAGCAAAACAATTATTTTATTAAACATGTATTCAATCTTAACAATCTTTTAAAATAATACAATCTACCAACAACAGTAAAACACAAACAATCAACTTTGTATCAAAAACCTAACATAAAAGTGCAAAATATTCAAACCTCACTTAGGATTAGGACAACAACCATTTTCAGCCCCATCTTCAATATACATTAGTCCTCCTTAAGAAACCTGCATCCAGTGATGTCATCGTCTGGTTTATTTGAAACGCAAGCTTTCAAAAGGCAAAAGGTTCCATTGGCTTGGGAACCCCGTTTCTGAAATGTCCACAGGTCACCTCTGAGACACAAGCAGATGGAAATTGTTCCATCTTTAACATTAACTGTCCACAGCGAGTAGATGGTAATGCTGCCATTTCATGAGTGTTGGTGAGGACAGAGTCTATGAAAGATGCGGTTGAACATGGGATCCATGTAACATGAGTTTGTAGTAGGGGAGGGCGATATGGAAAAAATTCCCAAGCTGTATCACGATACATGATTTTATCACTGAACTTTACAAGTATGTAACTCTGACAGTATACAAATGAAACGAATACGGGTCCATTTGGTTTCATTTGTATACTGTCAAGAGTTAAGTGGAGACCTTGACATTTTAAAGTTTGAGAACTGATGATTTTGACCAAAATGCAGGTTTAACTGAATTCAGCAGTGAATCTCTGTATTAACGTTTAACAGGATTTTTTTTTACAAGGCTCCCTCAATTGCATCAGGATATATACGATACCTCTGAAAGGCATATTGTGTTGACATTGTATCGTCTCAACGCTAATTATCACCATATCGCCCACCCCTAGTTTGTAGGTCCCGCTATTTTCGCCACGCAACTATGTACATATAAGGCAACCTTAGGCTTCAGTTAGGCCAGAGCTTCCTCTCCCACTGCACCACAGTCCAATATTCCGCAGGAGACTTGAGGTACGCTACGGGTGAAGCTTTTCTTGAACGGGCCACCGTGAACAGGCTAGGTGATGAGTGTCTCACTGTACCATCAGAGACCCACACTATCAGGGACAAATGAACCAAGCATCCATCTGTGGATGAAAAACAGTCATTTCAGCACATATACCCATCGTAAGCCATGTCATACAGCACATATAACCATCGTAAGCCATGTCATACAGCACATATACCCATCGTAAGCCATGTCATACAAGTAGGGATGGGACGATATGAAAATTTACCACCAAAGAAACAGCGATTTACGATATTATCGGGATAATCAAAATCCATTATCCTTGGGTGGAACATTTGCCAAAAATAGCTGATCTACAAGCTCACAAGTTGTGAGCTTGTAGATCGGCTATTTTTTGGCAAAGACATTTGATAGTGAAAAAAAAAAGACTGTATCAAGTACGTATATTATAAGTACCTTTTACCAATTATAGAGCATTAAATGGTACTGGATCTGCAGCTCAGCAAATAAAAGGTGAATTGATCCCAGTGCATGACAGAAGACGATATCACGATAAATTAAATCTCTACGATACGATTGTCGTGAGTGTTTATCACGATAAGCGAGCCATCCCTACATACAAGTATAACAGGAATCAATGTAATCGGGGTTGACTGCCTCTGCTTTTGACACACACCCACCAACCCAATTAATGGGATACACCGTGCACACAGGTAGCAGTGGGGTGTGTAATAATTGAACCTTTTGCTGCCGGACTATAATGAATGCACTCGCTTACCAGTGAGTCATGTTGAACTTGACAGACAGTGATGGATAATAGTAACTCAGCGGATGAGGCCTGAAGAGAGCAATATCACAGCACAGTTACTATATATTATATTTCTCTTTCAACATGTTTGGGGGGATTTTAACGTCTACTCAGGCTTTTGCAAGCACCCCAGACTGTTTTTAATTGATCGATTCAGAACTTGGATATATATTTGTATCAATGGGTTAGCATCTTCCTATACAAACCCATTGTAACTTCAAACTCCATTTTAACCATGAATTCATTGAAAACACCCGTCCTTGTTTCTGGTGTTCGAGTCCTTCTAAAATGTGAGGTCCTCTAAAATGTGAGGGGGCTGTGTTTAAGTGTAAAAATGTAAGTTTTTCCAAAAACAAATAAGCATAAGCATTCTTCCAAAATCATTAATAATAATAAAAATAAAAAAACAACAACAACACACTGCCCCTTTTACACATTAAAATGTCAATATCAGTCAACAGAACCAAGGATGGGTGTTTTCATTGAATCCAACATGGTTAAAACAGAGTTTGAAGTTACAATAGGTTTGTATAGGAAGGGGGCGTGTGATAAAATTAATTATTAAAGATCTAATAAAGCAATACAACTGTTTGAAGTGCTCAACAATAAATAAAGCAAGTAGACATTAAAATGACTTAAAATATGTATGAAATTGAAATATCCCTGTAAATAAAACTGCAGTGAGAAAAACGTACAACTTAACAAAATAAAGGCAGCTTTTGACCAAACCTGCCTACTGATGGTGTCATTGGTAGGCAGGTCCCTGAACAGTTGCGTGGTATTTTAACTCAGTGGAGCTCAACCTTTTCAGGCTAAAAACTCAAGAGGGGACCCCCACCCTGACAAGCACTTGGTATTGTAGGATTTAGGGCTTTACATTTAGTTTGAATTACTTATAAACAATGCAGAGGCCAAATTAACCACTTGAACGCTATTACTTTATGAACAATGCAGAAGCCCACATTAACCCTAGCACAGTCTGCTCATGTCTTAGGGGAATATTGAGCAGAAACAGCTGATCTACAAGCATCAGTGCATATAGAGTTTAGGTGGTCAAGTTAAAACTGGAGCTCATTTGGAACACAAATTCACATTCAGTTCATGTGGTTCATACTCAAAACAAACTTCCTCGTTCTGATGCTATGAAAGATTTGATCATATCGACCTCAAATGACTGTAGTGTTTGTGTCTTAATTTTATCAATTTTCTGATGGGCTGAATGAGAGCCTTGTTGGAAAACTCTGACAAGCGGAGGTACTTACAGGAGCCAGTGGGACGAGGGCGAGACATTCGCAGCGGGGGCCTGTGCTGTGCCATCGTCTGCATTCTCTACAAGGTAAAGAAGATACAAAATATGGTTACAGCATCAATCAATCAATGGCCAGACTACCAAGTTTCTTCCGTTGTTATGTGTGCACGTCACCATAAACTGTCCGGGGCGGCACCGCGGTTAGCAGTTCAGTTTCTGCTCAGTCTATTACGCTTGACACAATCTACTTTTAACAATTAGCAAAAAATAAATCAACTGGACATTTCCGCATCGTGATGTAAGAAACTATGTTCCCCACCTCTACATCCTCCAGTCCAGCGCTGGTGGGTCAGTAGCCCCGCATGACTTTTGCAGATCTTGCCGCAAACACAAACACATGGTTTGTTTGTTACGTCATGCGATGCTGTATAATTTGCTGTATAAAAAAAGGAAAAGAAAAAGACATTAAACGCTGCCCTGTTCTCTCCCAAGCAGTCTCGCTTAGCCAGACAACCATTCCACAGAATCACTGTTAGCTGAGAACATAAGCCGCCATCCGTTCGTCATTTCAGTTGAAAATATCTTCATATTGTAGAATAGCAAGCTAGATTTGTTTCGATTATTTTAATGTATATATTAGGACAACTCTACGCGACTTTAAAGACAAAATGGAAGTGGAAATCACTCCAATTTACCCTCTGATCATTTTCTGAGCTTCCGATGCTCCAGACTGTACGACGGAATCATTCAAACAATTGTGGGTGGCAACAGTATGTCTCGCGAGACTACACTCCCAAGTCAGTGTAGTGTGTCATGCTTCAGACCCATCTTTCATAAACATTTTTAAAGGACAAGGGTTCATATTTTAGATTGTAATTAGAGAAAAAGTTAAGTGTTATGTTTTCATTTACTGCTTTCTACTTTAGCGATTTTAGTATTTTGATTTCAGTGGGTGGGGGCATGCGTAGTGGCTAAATATGTCTTTTTAGACACAATAAGCCGTGAATTTCAGTTACCATTTACACCAGCCCCCATAACTCATATCTGCCCATCTTGGGAATGGGCTTATTGTGTCTAAGGATACATATTTAGCCACTTGCATTCATGCATGCAAATTAAAATCGTTAAAATCATTAACACGATAGAAAGAAGTAAATGAAAATATTTTAACAATCATCTTTTCTCTAATGACTATCTAAAATATGAACCCTTGTTGTAAAAAAGAAAACAAATTGTCCTTTAAACTCGCCCGTCAATTTCAAAAAGTCTTCCAAGACTAGTTTAAAACCCATTTAGAACGGGTACACACTATTGTGTATCATTATTTTATGCTTTAACTATTGAAAAATAGCAGATATACAAGCTCACAGGGCGGCACCGAGTGCCGCGCTGCGAGCTTGTAGATCTACTATTTTTGAAAAATCTTTGAATTTTGACCCGATTCTATAAGTGTCTTTTGAATCCTTCTAAGGTTTTTTGAAAAACCTATGTCAGCAATCTGGCTGCCATAGTCAAAGAACAGGTCCTTTTCACTTAACTGGAGCTCAGTTAGTCTGTTCTTGAGAGACTACTATGTCAGTGGTTCTCAAACCATTTCATGTGATATTTATTTGGCCACGGACCCGCATCTCAAAATATTTAGTTCCAGGGACCACAAAGATGCTAAATTTGAGTTACAAACTTTCGCTTTAAAAACATACATATATTCAAAGATTTGCACACATTTTCACGACTTTCAAAAATGGCAGATCTACAAGCTCGCAGTGAGCTTGAATATCTGCTATTTTTCACTGGTTAAAACATTCAACAATTCTAGGCCTAAATGGGTTAAAAAACAAACAAACAAAAAAAAGCATCCATGAAGACCTACCTGCAGGGGTGGGGGCGGGGGCGCTCTGCAGCTCCTGTAGGAGCCCCTTCATGAAGGACAGGTAGATGTCAGAGGAGTAGAGCATCAGACTGTCACACAGGCACTGGAACGCCCACTCGTTGTCCTGCCAGGGATGGGACCACATGAAAATGTCATATGGGGATGGGACGATACGCGATATTATCGTTTATCGTGATAAAAATAAAAAAATAAAAAAATCACGATAATCGTATCGTGGAGATTTAATTTATTGTCATGCAATGGGATCAATTCACCTTGTATTTGCCGAGCTGCATATCCGGTACCACTTACTTAAACCCTCTATAATTGGTAAAAGGTACTTAGGTACTTTGATACAGTATTTTTCTCACTGTCTATCTAATGTCCTTTCCAAAAGTCGCAACGCGCTGTGAGCTTGTAGGTCTGCTATTTTTTGGCAAATGTTCCGAAAAATAACAGATCTACAAGCTGACAATGCATAGCAAATTAATATTTGATGGAAAAAATATGTACATTCAAATATGAAAATTAATATTCGAATTATTAAGCTGATAAAATTCCAGCTGATGCTATTTAGTAGTTGATGCTATTTAGTAGTTGATGGCCACTCGTTAATGCATCAAAGGAAGGCAATTTTGTCTCTGCACTGTAAACTGGCTGCTGTTATACAGATGCACTTTTCAAGCAGACTGGTTGGTTCTTAATTTTTGTTTAAACTTTAAGGAGTGCATTTTCTCCTTGTGTGACACTCAACACAGCTAGGATTTAAGAATCCCAGGGCTAAAATATTAGTACCATAACCAATAATAATTATAACTATAATTTTTATAACTTGATAAATACTTTTTTAGTATTGTCCCTGTAAAAAAAAAAAAAAACCTCTTCATATTAATATTCGAATATATATTCGATATTCGAGCCAATTTCTAAGACCAATATTCAAAAGTAGTTTCTGAGGAATGCGACAGCCCTACCTTATAGGTGTTAACTACAGGGACTGCTGGAACCAGAGGACCGTTGGCGATACGCATGGCAAGAGCTTCGGTCATCAACAGCAACAGGCCTTGGTGTGGATACCGCTGCTGTAAACACAAAGATACTTTGATATGCATTACCCAAGAGGGCGATAGCAAGAGGGTGGAACAAGCCCGTACTTCTGCGTGACGTAGGTGGATACCTTTTTAGGAGGCGGAAGCATGTTTCGAGCATTCATTTACAATGAGAGAACTAACGTGAACACAGCTTCTGAACTATTCTGCTCCATGGTCACTGAACTAAAAATTGGACCCGGTTGTTACAAGGTACATAATATTAACAAAATTGTCATACTAAAGTCTTTTTTTCAGCTACACAAAAAAAAAAGGAGAAACTTTACTTGAAGTTAAAAACAGGAGGTCAAAACAAAGTGTATAATTTTTTACATACAACAAGGGACACTGGGAAGCAGATGTTGTCCATTTGTGTCGACTTATTCAATTCCGCCCTGGCCACGATCCTCGCAGTCTAAACACCAGGGAAGGAGAGAGAGAGAGAAAAAAAAAGGTTTTTAACGACAATATCATTATAAAATATAATAAATAATTATGCATAATTTAATGTGGGGCTGGTTCATTAATCAAAGCTAGCAAAACATTTATTTATACATCAATTGAATTATACATCTTTTCTGGGGATCAATTGAATTGAATCTTTTCTGATTAAACCAACCAATCTACTACAAATAGTTAGTGTTATATAATATTGGAGTCATTATACAGTTCAAAAGGATGGCCATACCTCTAGATACTCATGGCTGGGTTTCTCCAGAGGGGTAAGTGCGTTACGGGGTGTGTTTACCATGCTGAGTAAAGCCTCCCAACACCCAGCCTGGAGTATTCAAAACAAACACCACATTAGCAGCAAGATTACACACCGGTAACAATAATTCCATTTATCATGGAATATATTAATCTCATGATGGCCTGGGCAGCTAGCGTAGTGGTACAGGCACACAGGCTGCTAATGCTCCTACTCCCGATCCCAAAGACCTTTGCTGCGTGTCACTCCCCATCTCCCCCCGCTTTTCCCGTCAAGACTAACTGTTCAATATCAATAATAGGCAGAAAAAGCCAAAAACAAATAAGGTAATTCACAGATTCATTCAACCATTAATATACCCATGAAGACTATGGACCTCAGGAATTAGTTATTGTCTCTAACATTTTATATACTGTATGCCATCAAGGCTTGCCTAGCTTCGAAGATTAAAATCTAATACGAAATAGCATACCAGTAATCCGAGTTTCATTTGTAGACCCAGCATCCTATAGTGTTGGTTTCAATGTACAGAATACAGATTTATTTTTAATATTACTGTTTAGACTGATGATAGGTTGGTTTACCCAAGATCCTAGATTACCATCCCTCCCTATGAATCATCTTGCTTACGATAAATCGATCTAGATTAAGAGCGCTTAAATTGTAAACGTGCGGTTAATGTAATCTGCCCTAATGAAATAACCATTTTAACGTTTTCCTCAATAAAAGTAGATTCTTTTGTCATTTACTCCTCCAGGTGAAGTGCTATATACATTTCAGATGTTAATGACTCACGTGACTGTAGATGTCCTTCTGGACTTTCATCACCCTGAGGGAGAGTGCCACCAAGCGGGTGTGAATCCGCGGCACCGCACCTAGGGAAGAGTGATGTAGATCAGTGTGCTTCTCAAAGTGGGTTCATGGATTAACCATTTAGACCTGAGGCTGATTCTAAATAGCCCATCCGCAGGGCTTACAGAGTGCAAATCCCTAGCCTCCTTCAAAATTGGTCTGAAAAGTCACCCTCAGATGGCTGCTACTCAAGACTTGTAAATAGACTAAGCCCCCATATCCCCCCCCCAAACTTCTAATAAATTCTTCAAATCAAAAACCCTTTTAGCAAACTGTTAATAAAGTATTCAATCAACGATGGAGGTCCACGACTATGGGTTGAGAACCATTGCTGTATAGGGTGTGCCAAATGTAGTTCTAAGAGCGGCCATTTCTTGGGTAAACAAAGCCTTACACAGGTGTTCTGATTAGACTATAGCATTAGTTCTATGCAATCAAACAATTGAAACACCTGTCTTTTTACCCAAGAAATGGCCGCTAAGGACTACAATGACGTAGGCGCTGGCACACACTATAGGTCCATTTAGCTTGAAAATACATTCCATTACTGCGGCGGTGCATGCTTTTTGATTACTTTCTTTAAGACACTTGTTCTCAACCTGTGGGTCGGGACCCCCAAATTATTTGGGAGTTAAATACCTCTAAAATGATAAATGAAACATTGGCCAAATTGTCAAATGTTAGAGGCAGAAATTGTGAAAATAGCAGATCTGCATGCTCACAAGGCATTGTGAGCATGCAGATCTGCTATTTTCACAATAGAACCGTGTTATACAAAATGTAATTCCTCAGCTTAGTGCTCATCAGGGTGTGTGTGTGTGGGGGGGGTCCTCAGCTAAAATATGATTATTTTGGGGGTCGCGGCCTGAAAAGGAGGAGAACCACTGCTTCAAGAGTCTGACCTTCGATTCTCTCCCACTTGGTACCGGTCAGAGTGGCCTGTGTGGGCAGCTCAGCGGTCAGCACAGGCGCAGTGCCGGTCTCCAGGATGTGCAGGTACAGCTTGAAGAAGAACGGCGAGAGGCGGTGGGTGGGGCACTTCTGCGAACTCCCGACGAACTGGTTCATCGCCTCTGAAAAGTCACCGGTCAAGCACATATACAACGGGAGGAGGTCTGCCACCTCCTGAAACCTGCACACACACCAAGACAAATCTTTAGAAAGACAAGCTACCGGGGCGCCCGCTGGCCTGGTGGTCAAGGCGCATACCACATACTAGGCTATGATGCCTGCTGGCGTCGCCGGTTCGATTCCCGATCCGGACGACCTTTGCCACATGTCATTCCTCATCTCTCTCCCCATTTCCTGTCAGTCTACCGTCCTATCAATAAAGGCATAAAAAGCCCAAAAACAAACCTTAAAAAAAAAAAAAAAAAAAAGACAGACAAGCTACCTCCATCTTACTTTCCGTATCAAGTCGGTGGTTTATTATTTCCAATGGAAAAGTGAACACAGCTTCTGAATGATTCAGCCGCATGGTCACTGAACTAAATATTGGACCCGGTCGTCACAAGTCACAATCTTCCCAAGATTGTCACACTAAATGACTTTTTACAATGAGACAAAATCAGGAGAAAAGATTAAAACCAACATTATCGACTTCTGTCGATCAAGCATCAAACTCTCGAGGAATCGAGCACAAGTAAACATCGGACTTTCAAATCTACAGTCAGAAGCCAGTACCCACTTAGAAGATTGACTTTAATTGGTATGGTCCATTCTAAAATTGGTGAAATTACTCCTCAAATGTATAAATACTGCAAGTATTCTTAGTAGCCTGCTTTGTCTGGCCAATGAATCACACCATCTAATGAAACTCTGTTTTGTTTTTTACATCCGTTCATCCCCAGATAATATTGGACACAAACCTCATTTCTCCATATGTAATCTTTGTAGTATGATCAGGTAGGGTTACAAAAGAAAACAGTCACACAAGCAGTAGATCTGCAAGGTGAAAACACGTCATGTTTTGAGCTTGTAGATCTGCCATTTTTGAATTTTATCTGACATACAAGGTTTACACACAACAGACCAAATGAGGCTTCCACCCAACAGAGGATATATTATAACTTTATTCTATTAAAATGATGTCTGGCATGAAATCTGATTTGAATGCAATTCAATACAAAGTGCTTGCATTTAACTTTTTTTGAGCATGCCATTGAGTTATGAACAGTGCAATACTGTAAGTATAAGTGGTGTAATTGTATTTAACTGTAAAGGCCATTTGAGTTAGGTGGCAGTCACACCATGATGTTTTATTGCGATTAAACCGAACCCCGAAGCGTATCGTTGGAAAGTGCGCTTCGTTTGGGCTGGTGTGAAGGCTCAAACGAAGGTTGAAACTTCTGACGCCTCAGTAAAACTCGAGCCGATACAGTGTACACGCCAATTCAACCACAGATTTTCAGCGATTTTCAACATTTGCCGTCATCAGGTTAGTGTGTGTGGACACCCTAGGGCCCGTTGCCCTCTGCCCTCATAAAATTCTCTGCCCTCCATAATATGGTTTTAAATTAGATGTGTAAAAACCTTGTCTGCTCGTCCTGTGATCCTTGACACTGCACGACTCGCAGGTAACGACACAACTCCCGATACCTGAGGACATGCGTACAACAACTGTTAACACAGGCATTCAGCAATCAGCATTAGCAGATACGAGGACATGCAACAGCTGTTACACAGATTAACGTTATGGTAATATAATTATGTAATGTACTTTGGGGTATCAATGTGGCCTCAAACAACATGGCAGGAAAAGTCTTTGACTTAAAGTCTCTGAACGCACGTCCGGTAAAGACGCGCTGTGATTGGCCAGTCTCTTCGCTTTGTCTGGCAGTTCTGTCCACAGATATAAAAAGCTAGATACCTCCCCGGCCGCTGCAGTTGATTGGCACAACTGGTAAAACAAGACTGGTGGAAGTGCGGAACTGTGGAAGGCACTCTGCCCCTTGCAGTGGGAAAGAGGGAGTCCCTATCTGATTGGCCTACCGAGCACCCCATTCTGTGTGAAGGAAGTGTCCTTCGGAATTCCAGAAGCTTGCCAGTCCTCTTTTACCAACACCCCACACCGGAGGTGGTGTCTACCTTTATATGTCTGAGTTCTGCCTTGGTAAATGTCCCTATATACCAGGGGACTTCAACAGGGGGTCCAGGAAGTTGGAACCCTAAGGGTCCTCCAAATCTTCCAATCCTTTTTATATTAATCACTTGACCCTAGTCTCGCGTGACCAGACTGCCACCGCGATTCGCGAATGCTCCCGCCATCCCGCCATACAGTCTGGAATAACGTAAGAAGAATGATGAGTACCCGGTTAAAGCAGAAGTGAAGCCTCCTCCTCACATCTCCCACATTTATCATTATATAAATAAATCATCTAAGCATATTTAGCTTGCTGCTTATCAGAAATGACATTTTAAAATATATTTTCTTGAACGGAAATGCCAGCTTCCATTACTCGCCGTTCAGGAGGTGTAGTTTCAGACTACTCATTCTGAGAACTGTAGCCAAAAATAGCAGATCTACAATGCGTTGTGAGCTTGTAAATAGGCTATTTTCGGCAAAGAGGTTTGGTTTATAGGGGAAAAAGAGCAGACCAAGTACAGTAGAGCAGACCAAGTACAGTAAAAGGTCAGGTTCAAGGTAAGGTAAGGTAATGGCGGTTCAAGTGGTTAAATATCTGAAAACACAATTGACATGAATCCAAAATACACTGATGAATGTGCTGTCAAACAATGAAACTACAGTATTTTCTGGACTATAAGGCGCACCTGACTATAAGGCGCACTATCAATGAATGGTCTATTTTCAAACTGTTTTCATATATAAGGCGCACCTGACTATAAGGCGCACATAATAGACACTACCGTTGCGTTATGCATCCAACAGATGGAGCTGTGCTAAAGGGAATGTCAATGTCAATGAATATCTATCTAGGTCGTCCTCAGACGACCAATGGATGGATCAATATGGATCATCAATGAATGATCCATATATAAGGCGCACTGGACTATAAGGCGCACTGTAGTTTTTTGAGAAAATTAAAGGCTTTTAAGTGCGCCTTATAGTCCGGAAAATACGGTATGGAATCTATGAACAGGTTGTGGGTGTCTCTGCTTCATCTATCTCCACTAAGGGGTCCTTGGCCTGAACACCTGTTATATAATCCAAGCACAAAAAGAAAGGAAACTGACTTCGGTCCATTATATCTCCCCTTTAATAATACCAATTTGTATTGTGTTTTATATCATTTTTATCGTTGATTCGTCACCTTGCGTATAGACCGATTGCTCAGCGCAGCAACTTTGGTGTCAAGTGGCACCGTGTCGCACAGCGAAACTGCAGCTACACAGAAGCGCTCTAGAAAAAGGTCTACTGTATACCTGTGCTGGTTCTGCAGGTGCTGCACTCGCAGTAGGATCACAGGCCAGTCTTCCACCAGGGTGTCCTTCTTGCCTCCTTTGGCCTTGTGGAACCCACACACGTTCTGCCCCCTCAGAACGGACACAAGCAGCAAGTCGTTCCAAGGACGCAGGCTCAGCCTACAGCAAGCACACACACGTATTAATATACTTGTGAGGACAGATTTTAGGAATGCCATTTCTTTTATAAACGCAGCTTCTTTAAGTGGGGTCCGGGGGCACCCAGGGGTTCCCCGGCAAAATGTGTTAATACAGCGTTACAATCATTTTAACCACTTGAGCTGTGAGATTGTAGGTCTGCAATAAAATAAAATAACATTATAGCTCTAAATACATTTTTAGAGCGAATGTTAAATAAATGCATATCATTTCGGCAGGAAAACGGCATAACTAACCACCTCCACTTCAGTGCAGGAGGGAGGCCGAGTTGCAGTTGGTAGAACACCTGCAGCTTCTTGCTGAATTCTGGGCCAAAGTCTGCCAAGACCATCTGCCGCTGGACTGACCCTAGTACCCTGGGAACGCACAGTAAGACAAGAACATTAACGACAAATAAATCAACTATCAGAAGAACTCAGATGAAAGGTTTTGTGCTGGGCATGTCACATTGCTCTCTACTAGCAGGGGTTGACACTAAGGTCTCAGAGGCACTTGCCCATCGGGCAAGTACAGGTCATGTTCTACTTGCCCGAAGGTAATGCCCACTTGCCCGAAAAGTAAATCGTCCATTATAAAATGATAGGTACAATTTTAATTACCGCTCAATTTAACACTTATTTCTTTACTTTCTGGGGCTGTGCGATAAAATGTCATACCTCAATACCTCCAAATCCAAATACAAAATACTTTAGCTATGATTGAATATGTCTATGGGTTCACACTTGTTATTTTTTATTTTTAAATGTAGCAAGGTAAATAGAGCTCTTATTTTACATTCCACAGACCAGAAGACACAGTGCACTGGCCACGTTCAGGTGTTTAGACAGATATCTCGTGTTGTGTTTATAGACATTTGTGGTCCCTCTCAAATGAGCACTTGCCTGTCGGGCAACCTGAAAGCCAACTTCACCTGCCCTGACGTTTTATTTACCTGCCGGGGGCAGGTGGGCAAGCCTTAGTGTCAATGCCTGCTACTAGGGACTAAAGCAAAAAAAAAAAAAAAAAATCTTTGGTTCCCCATATGGAAATCAATTTAATATGTAGGCCTATGTACCATTTTAGTATATACGGCATTCCATATTCCATCCGTGTGTACTTAAATGGTAAATGTTCATTATGTAACTGTGAAACAGTCTGCCATGGATCCATATTATCCCAAATAATTCATAAGCCTTAAAGACACCATGCATGCATGTGTTTCAAGTGTCCAAACGTGTGGCCCTTCACTCACTTTATCAAAGTCAGTATGGCCCCCTGGAAAGAGATGTTACCCACCCCTGGTTTAAGTGGTACCGGATATGCAGATCGGCAAATAAAAGGTGAATTGATCCCAGTGCATGACAGAGGACGATATTACGATAAATTACATTTCCACGATACGATTATCGTGAGTGTTTTTTTATCACGATATACGATAATATCGCTTATTGTCCCATCCCTAGTGAGCGTGCCTACCTTTCAATCAGCAAGGCTTTGGCTGTGGTCACACTAGCCTTGGGACAGGGAGAGATGGACATCCTGCACACAGGAAGGAGACAAGATAATTACATCAACTATAACACCAGTAAGACTCCCCAAGACTCCCTAATTGGGAGATAAGAGACCGTCAGGTCCGCAGTCTCTTGATGATCCCAACGGCACCAAAGTAGAATGCAGCCAGAAGATCTGAACGAAACTCAGATTGTTTACTTTCATAAGAAAATTGAATAAATCTGCTTTGTGCCGATTTTGGATGAAAACAAGCCACAGTCAACTGGCAACCTCTGCACTGGATTATCACGGCCGGCTATTTTCTTCCACCGATCCTAGAAGACCCATTTGTCTCTTTCAACGCCACTCGCGGAGGGAAATAATGGGAGTAAAATATTCTATGAATTTTCAAATGCACCTATATCTGGCAGTAAAACAGTTGGTAAAAGTGTAGTAGTGTGTACCCGCTAGGTTGGTTGTGTGCCATGAAACTCTTGGCCGCTCCCAGCCTCATGACAGCAGCTGCCTTGTCTTCTTGGCTGTCGGCTTTATCGAGGAACGTCCAAACACACTCATAGACCGCCGTGTAACTGCAAAAAAACAAATAAATGCCATGCATTCATAGCCACCGGTGTACAAGTGATTTTATATCTTGTATAGCTATAGCTTACATATCGTCATTGTCGGGTGAAAACCTTGTATGTCCAAAACCGTTCGTTTTGCATGTATCATTTTATAAATGATTTAAACTAGTGAAAACAGCCGATCTACAAGCACACAACGCCTCGCACTGTGAGGCGTTGTGTGCTTGTAGATCTGCCGTTTTCACTACTTTTGTGTGACGGCCTTGTATGATGAAGCTTTATTGCGAAAGAACATACACATTTGAAACTTGGAGATACAAGGTTTCCACCCGACAGCGACGATTTAAGTACCATGCATAGTAGTACATAAACAACGCGGGGATACATAACGAACGGAGACGGAGAGTACTTTGATCCGGTCTCTCCGTAGCTCCGGACGTAATTGTCTCTGTCCGTAACGTTACGGACAACACTCAACCTAACGGATTAAAACCGATAAAAACGTACGTACACATGAAGTACCCGTGGCGAACTTTTGTCAACCGTGGGGGCAGTAGAGGGAGAAATGTTTCGTCTTTTTTTCTGGTATCCATTTCGTAGTAGGAGGAAGTAAAAAATAAATAAATCACAAAGTAACGCTGAACAGTGAACAAGCCGTTCAGGACGCAGACCTGTTGCCACTTGTACAACTGCAGTGCACACAGCAGCAGCGGAGGCAGAACGCAGAAGCAGCAAAGTGCCAGTGTCAGATCATGATACCATTTTAAATGATTATGATTGGTTTTAAAAGTTGTTCTACTTTATCCAAATAATAATATTAATAATAGGCTTAATAACAGCATTTTCCGACGACGATGGCGTGCAGGGACATCAACTATGGAGTGAAAATAGAGTACGATGCCATTGAAAGAACGCACAGCACGGCTGTAGGCTATTTACTTAATGCATGTAATCGCCGATGCCTATCAACATGTTTGCTCATTGGGAAGATGCATTTGGGTGCCATCTATTGGATACAGTATGTAATTGAACCGTATATAACACAGAGAACGGACGGAACTATGCATGTCGACGCAATTACCGTAAGTTCCTCCTCAACCCCAAACGTACACAAAATCATCCATCCGTAACTATAAATGGCCCTATAGACGTTTGGTCAAGTTATTCCAGGAAACAATACTTGCCATTTCAAACCAAAATGAATACTTCATACTCACTCATGGATGCACATCGCGTAGCCTTGTTGTGGTGCTGCTGAGAGCCATCCCCTCAAGAAGACAAAGTACTTTTGTGTCAGCTCTGCATTGAAGCTCCCCAACATGACCTCTACAAAAACCATGGAATAAAGCCAGGGTTCCCACACATTTTTACCAATGAATTTTCAAAACTTTTCCAGAATATTTAAACCAATTTCCAGGCCTATATAGGTCATTCAGTGCAATAATGAGTCTCTTAATCCTTTGAGTAATGCCCAAAGACAGGCAGTGTAGTAGCAAAAATAAAGCATAGAATGGTATTATGGATAAAATAAAGGATAGAATGGAACCCGTACAGACAGTTATGACAGCTGTGCATGTTTGCATCAAGTGCAAAAGACGCTTTTTGCTGGCACCAGCCCCAATAAATAAATTATAACATCTGGCAGTAGAACTGTTCATGGTGATGTGGGTTTGTGTGTGTACTAGGGTTGGGATCCTATAGGATTTTAATGATTCCCACTTAACTGTAACGGTCCGATTCCTTAATGGTTCTCTTTAGGGGGTTCCAATTGGACCCTTAGAAGTCTGTAACTCTGAGGGTCCCATTTTGTTCCATTTGTAACCCCTCAGAGTTATGGTGGTCCTTGACATTTTTAAGTTTGAGAACCACCCCCCACCCTGACAAGCACTAAGAGTTACATTTTGTATAACACGGCTCTTTTGTGAAAATAGCAGATCTACATGCTCACAACACCGTTGTGAGTTTCAAATGTGATGGAACCGATTTCTGTTCCTCAATGTCGGATCCAGCTTCGGATCCCAACCCCTATGTGTGACTAGTACTGTAACGGTATACTGACCGGCGTCTCGGAGGTGATTGTCCACCTCTAACAGCGTGATGTTAAAGGCTCTCAGGAACCCCAGGAGTCGGGCGTCTCTGAGGCTCCTCCAGTAGTCACTCCTATGGCTGTTGCAGTGACAGGCCTCTCTGACCGTCCACGATTCACACTGGAAACACAAGACAAGCAGCTGGATCGAGTTCACCATAACCACAGCATCACCCATTTAGGCCTAGAATTATTGAATGCTTTAACCGGTGAAAAATAGCAGATATACAAGCTCACAGCGCGGCACCGAGTGCCGCGCTGCGAGCTTGAAGATCTGCTATTTTTGAAAAAGTCGTGAAAATGTGTGCAAATCTTTGAATATACTGTATGTATTTTCAAAACGAACGTTTGTAACTCAATTCTTTTCTTCCCTGGAACTAAATATTTTGAGATGGGGGTCCGTGGCCAAACACATATCATTTTGGGGGTCCTTCACATGAAAAGGTTTGAGAACCACTGACATAGTAGTCTCTCAAGAACAGACTAACTGAGCACCAGGTAAGTGAAAATGACCTTTTCTTGGACGATGGCTAGCCAGATTGCTGACACAGAAACATAGGTTTTTCAAAAACCTTAGAATTCAAAAGACACTTAATAGAATCAGGTCAAGATTCAGATTTTCACGATTTTTCAAAAATAGCTTATCTACAAGCTCGCAGCGCGGCTGTGAGCTTGTATATCTGCTATTTTTCAATAGTTAAAGCATAAAATAATGATACACAATAATGTGTACCCGTTCTAAATGGGTTGTTAAATTAAGTAAAAGAATCAATCAATACAAACAAGTTTACCAGTAAGACTCCCTAATCGGGAGATAAGCGACAAGTTTACAAGATATAAAAGTCTGGAATTCAAAATGTACTTGGCATGAAAAAGTACTCATGCTCAATAGCTTTGTAAATCTTTGACGTAGGAAAAGAGAAGGGTAAGAATATAGGGTGTAAGTCGTGTAATCGTCTGGCTACTGTAAGACCAACAGTGAACTACAGTTGTTCCGATACCAGTATCGGAAAAGCTGCCTAAAATGTTGGCATCGGTGATGCCAATCCGATATCACACAATTAATCACTACATCATTAATCACATGATATTACACTTACAGTAATATTTTGAATGGTTCAGTTGATACTCTACTGCAGGGGTTTTCAAAGTGGGTGATGTGGCACCCTGGGGTGCCGTGATGGCAGTCCAGGGGTGCCGCGAGATAATTTGATAATATTCTGAATTTATTTGGACACTTAAAAAATATTTAGTATCATTTTAAACTTTAAGTACTAACCAAAATGGCTGTTATCTCAATGTTTTCCTCACAACATAATCGCTAAAATATGCTATAAATATAAGGTGCTGGGAGTGAAAATGATCAATATCGTCACTGTCAGGCAAAAGCATTGTATCTCCAAGTTTCAAATGTGTATGTTTTTTGGTAAAATAAAAGCCCTACTTCATCCTACAAAAGTGTCACTCACACAAAAAGAGAAGGTTTTGGACATACAAGGTTTCCACCCGACAACGACGATTTAATGTAGGGGTGCCTCCGCTGCCTCGGATGAAAACAAATATTCATGGGGTGCCCTGAGACAAAAAAGTTTGGGAACCCCTGCTCTACTGTACAATTTACGTTATTTTAGTAACTTGTAGCTGTACTTAAACAATTAATGCATTTTTTGGGGGCATTTATTCCTAGATCAGTGGTTCTCACATCTTTGAATTTCAAAGACACTCAACTCTGAGAGTGTACAAATGCAACAAAATGTACCAGTAAATTACACACTCTGGTATCGAATCGGTACTTGGCATCGACTGATGCACATATTATGGTCAATTGGTACATCTCCATTTTCCACCCACCTGTAAAGCTGGTTTGTCACAGATGTAACAGTAACACTGCTCACATAGGAGGAAGTTGCGGTTAATGGGAACCTTCTTCTCGTCGGTAGGCCTGAGGACAAATGGATGGACACAACAGTTACTCAGGGTGAGGAGGAGCTAAAGAATGCCGACATGGTGCTCTGACACCATCCATTAAAGGACTTGTATCACTGCTTTCTTCCATACAGGCCTGAAAAGCCATTTTTTTGAAGACCACAATAAAAAGGGAGGTAAACAGATTTTCTCCATAGAAAGGAGGTGGCAATCACTGCCAAGTTAACATTTTCATTGTGAAAGTGTGAGTGTATGGGACTGCAATGGAAACCAGTCCGCAGGAAGTTATTGTGTTATCCTTTATAACGTCTGACTGTTAGTACCATGTGTCGTTTACAATAAAGTAATCAATCAATGCAGATTACCAGGGTTGAGTCTACTCACTGGAAGCATGAGGCAGCACTCAGTAATGTAATACTCACTGGAAGGGGTAAACAGGACAGTCGTAGCGCGCATGGGGCAGAACATCAGCGCGCTGGGAGAAGGTTATGACCAGGTCTTCATCCACCACCTTTTGAGCCTGCGCTGGAAAAGCTAAACACACACTTCTTTACAGCAGTGGTTCTCAAGCATTTCCATGTCAATGCCCCACCACGCGCATGCACGATACGCGATATTATCGTTTATCATGATTAAAAAATGTAAAGAAAAAAAAAAAAAATCATGATAATCTTATCATGGAGATTTCATTTATCGTGATATCATCCTCTGTCATGCACTGGGATCAATTCACCTTTTATTTGCCAAGCTGTATATCTGGTACCACATAAACCCTCTACTTATAATATACGTACTGTATTGTACTTGATACAGTCTGTACTTGATACAGTCTTGTTTCATTCTCTATCAAATGTCTTTGCCAAGAAATAGCAGATCTACAAGCTCACAACGCGTGCGTTGTGAGCTTGTAGATCTGCTATGTTTTGGCAAACGTTCCACCCCAGGATAATGGATTTTGAGTATCGTAAAAATATTGTAAATCGCGATTTCTTTTGTCACAATAATCGTGATATGAAATTTTCATATTGTCCCATCCCCCTACCCCCATGTCAATGCCCCACCACGCGCATGCACACATTTCTGCATGTATGCATAAACCAAACAACTGCAGGACAGAAAGGTTAGGCTACCTTTGCATTTCTCTACTTGAGTGTCCATGATGATGACCGATTGGTCAAAGGGGTTGGTTTCTCCGTCCTCGTCACATTCCGAGTCGCTGTTGATGATAATCAGCTCGTCCTGAACCCGCATCAGCGGCTTTGGTAGGTTAGATAGAAAAAAAAACACACACACACACACGTCAAGTAAATATACCGTTTTAAAGTCTCTCCACACACCCGACCGGTGCAATGACAGGTTAGGTTTTGGTAGCAATTGTACAAATATTAGGCCTTTAAAATTTCAAATGTTTAAGCATGTTCGAATCATGAATATCCGGTTACTCGAGACAATTGCCCGAATTCTTAAAAATGCATTTTAACATTGAGGTGCTCACAATAGGCTCCAGTATGCACAGCAGCCATATCGTATAGACATTGAGCCTCTTCCTTACTTCATTCACACAGGTGTTGTTACTCATCAAGGCTCTAAGGCTCTGACTCAAACAGAGTCAGGGTGCTGATATTGTGCATGTTGGCTAAATGGAAACACTGATACACCAGTGGGTCTCAAAATGTGGTCCAAATGGCCAATGGGTGTCAACTCTGAGCGTACAAATTAATGCACCCAATTGAACCATTACGGTACACTCAGGCCCCATTTACACTGGCAGACATAACCAGCCTGAATCAGATCTGAGCCACATCCAGCTTGGAATCGGATTTGTCTAAATGAGTCATGTGACTATAAAGGCTGGCTACACACATTAAGGTGCCTCTCTTCTCTTTGTCCTTGGGGGATGAGGAGGGAGAGTGGAATCCAATTAATTCCCAATGGAAGTCACATGGTTTCATAAACCATGTGACTTCCATTGGGAATTAATTGGACGACGCCCCCAACAGTGATGTTACTAGGTGTTCAATGTAATGGGTCCCGGGACCCACAGGTGGTCATTCAAATGGGTCCCAGAAAAGTTTTATGAGTCCTCAATATAAAGTTTACGCCCGCAAAATGGCGTCGGACGTCGGTGGAATCAAAACATTGACGTTTCTATCGCCTGTTTAAGACTTTCTACGTGGATTGTATTTGTGTTAACGTAGGGTAAAGTAGGATGCTTTCACCCATGAACAATGGTGGTGTCTGTGGACATTTTCTTTTTCTTTTACCGCGACGCGGTAAATTATTTTAACATGGACTCCAATGGAGGCGCATCCCCGGGACCCCAGGACCATGACATGAATGAGTCCCTGGGTGACTTGAATGAGTTTTTGATGCGGGATGTGCACGTAATGACATCACTGCCCCAATGAGTCACAGCTCACAGGTGATATCACTCATGAGAGTGAATGCAGCTTTAGTCCTTAAGGACTCAAGACTCATTTTAACGCATCAGATTCCAATCTGGATGTGGCTCAGATCTGATTCAGGCTGCCAGTGTAAATGGGGCCTCAGAGTTAAGGGAAATTAACAAAAGTTTGAAAGCCACTGTGTGGCTGGAACAGAGCCTTTATTAGTATCAGTGGCAATTGGCTGGCAACACCTGTGAAGGTGAGGCCTAATTTGCCCAATGTTAATATGCAGCCAATCAATGACAGCCAGCTTTAGGTTTTTTGATATCAATAGTAGAAATGTTAGGCCTTAAAAATGTTAAATGTTGAAGCATGTTCAAATCATATATTGCCTACTTTGGGGTTTGTGTAACATTGAGCCTACAATGTAGGACTCCTGCAGAGTCAATATCCTATCCTATTAAAAAAATGCAAGTTTCTGATTCAAAACTGTTTGCTTTAAGAAAAACTATTCTTTAAAACGTGTGAGAACTTTAGAGAAGTCTTGTAAAGACACGTGTGCGCTAGTTATTATCAGACACAAATAGCCCTGAATACATGTCATGTTTCCACCTCAACCTGGCTTCTAGTGAGGTAGAAAAAGAGCAAAGGTTTGAGCTACAAACGTCCGATTTCAAAAATAAAGTGCTTACCTCTTAAGTGCTTAAGTCTCATTTCGGTCAGAAATTATGCCGTTCAACCAGAATTACATGCCATTATTTAATAAGCAGATTTATCCTGTTTTCCCTTGTATTTCCTGGTTTCCCCCTCTATCTCCGTACACGGAGATGACGCGACTCTCCGCTAGAGGGCTCTGTGAAAACCAGAAAATACAATGGACAGCAGAAACCTGTCGGATAAAAAATGCTTTTTATTAAACAATCCGGAAGCGGCATGTAATGCTGGTTGAACGGCATCATTTCTGACCGTAATGAGACTTGAGTCAAGCCTGTATCAGAGTCGGTACCGCGGTGAAGAGCTATCCACCGCGGTGTAGTCTTTTTGAGTCATAAAACTAGAACGTTACGCCGTTTTATGACTCAAAAAGACTACACCGCGGTGGATAGCTCTTCACCGCGGTACCGACTCTGATACGGGCTTAGGAACTTTATTTTTGAAATCCGACGTTTGTAGCTCAAACCGTTGCTCTTTGTCTTCCTCACGAGAAGCCGGGTTGAGGTGGAAACATGATGTATATGACCGTCGTCATGTATTCAGGGCTAACAAACAAACAGGTAAAAGTAACTTAAAACATGCCTGTAACGGTCTTCGCTCTACGTGTACCACTACACTGAAGCTACACGCGTTCGTGTGTGTTCATTTGAGAGAATGTCACGGTTTATGATCATAAATCAAACATAATATTGTTTACCGTGTTGGCGTTCCGTGCTGCACTCATCTTTGGCGCCAGGCGATCCAAGAAAGCAAAATATGGAAGTGACGTACTTCTATTTATTCTTCTTATTCTACATATTTGGCTGTTTATGCCAACGCGCGTCCTACAGCGCCCCCTACAGACGAGCGAGCACTCGGAGTCCAAAATGCAGCACATAAAGCCCTTTGCACACAGGCGCGTTTAACCGCACGGATAAAACGGACAATATAATTTTTTGAAAAGAAAACAATGATTCTCTATGACCTCATGCACACCGGCTCCGAATTAGCCGTGCGACGAGTGGCTGCCGCCGTGCGTTTTTTTCTCGATCGAAACCAGTTCGATTCGTGCGTCTTGTCGCATGCGGTAAAAAACTCATCAATCCTTTTATGACTCCTTTTTGGATCCGCAGCGCCGATTCCGCACAGCCTTGCACACCAAATCCTATGCGTTTTATTCATGCCGCAAACGCAAAAAACGCAACTGTCCTGTGTGCAAAGGGCTAGTCTGGTAGCTCCCTCTCCCATTAACGGATGGCGATGATATGAGACGGCAGCTGGGTGTCACCCCAGCACAGCAATAATGCATGTAAACCTGCACAGCAATGATTAATGAAAACAAATAAAACAAAACATGCAATTAAACAATATTCCTCCAGTTAACACACACACATGCAAATAAACAATATTTCTCTAGTTATCACACAGATGCAAATAAATGATAATTATTCCTTTCTTATTACAATTCTCCTGAAAGTGCTTTTAGAAGTTATAGCTCAAGGCAATCAATCAAGTGCCTTATCTTAATTCCCTTCTTCCCTCAACTCCCATGTATCAGCATTATGTTCCCTCTGTTTTAGAGTTAGGTTAAAGGAGTAGTTCACCCCAAAATGATTTTCTTTTCCTATTAATTACTCACAGAGTCACACCATGGAGACTTGAGTTCAATAATATCTTTGTGTAGGCTACTTGTCGCATTCCTATGACAAAATCTTGATTATAGTATATTTACCGACATGGATTCCAAATGGGGACCCAAATGCACCTATACATGTATACTGTACATCAGTAATGTCAGTGGTTCACATTTTCAATTATTTTTTTCCCCTAAAAGACTAATGCTAATCTGTTCACATTGGAATGTTATACAGTGACTACTCTTCACATTTAAGACAAGTGTGAAAAGGCTTATTATATAGTTTACTATATCTTCAAGCTTAACCGAGATATTGAATCTGAACATAAATGCATTCTTGGCCCATTTTATTCTAACTACTACCTTACTAATCAAACATGTATTGGTGTGCCTCGTTTCATCGTTCTAGTATCTTTCTTTGTGTTTGTTTTGAATACAAGATAAGTATTATTGCTGTCACACCGATACCTGGAAATACCTTTGGCTGTTTCATTAAACTAGATTGTTTCCTGTAAAGAATTAAGAACAAGTCTTATAAAACAATATTCATACATAAGCACAGATTGGCTGTTTGTAGGCAAAAACAAAGTAAATACGCTGTAAAATCCTGAGTGTTCATTTATCTCTGACTGTTCTCTCATCAGTTCCTGCTTAGCACCACTTGGTGGCACCACAGTAACATGCAGAATCCACAAAAGGTTCAAAATCACTCAGAAGATAAGTACAGTAGTTAGTGTGTTAGTGTACAGCTTTCAAGTTAAATTAACATAGGTCCTGTACGCTCGTTGGTCCCATCTGTTAACCAAATCCAACAGAACAATACTTGCATACAGTAAAAAGGAACTGAGACCATATACACTACAGAAACGAATTCAACCATGTTGGATTTATCAAATCAAGAGAAATGACAGCACACACATTGTAGTTTTGTTCTGAGTTTAATCACTGAAACGGACAATGAAGCCGTCCTCTTTCTTTTCGTTTCAGCTGCATCCCTGAATGTCCACCACAGTACATCAAAGCCTTGGTGCGACAATTCCAAGTGTTTTTTTTTCTTCTTCCTTTTAATATTCTACCATTATTTCCCTGTGGCTCAGGGTTCAAGAGGTTCAGCAGCAGACCCCCAGAGGATATGCATGTTTGTTTTCATTTACAGAGCAGCTAAACAACCGGGTGTTGTGGCATTACTTTGTGATAGGTAAAGGCCCTCTCATTTTATACATGAGTGAATAGATTTTGTTTCCATTAGTTCTTTTAATGCTTTTTTTTTTTTAAATACATACACAACCAGTGATATTCAAACATAAAACAGACCACAACACCCTGGTATGTATGTGTATCATCTAAAATCAAACTGTAGACAGCATACTGATTGAACAGAGCACTGGTTTACTGCACTGCAGAGAGAGGCGACAAACACCACAAGCCACACTGGTCTCCGCCAGCCACAGTTGCCATGGAGAAGTTAACACTGATGGATTCAGAGGCAAGCGGTGGCCACACAGTGCCCACATACGTGCAAATTGTTTTGCTGTCTTCAATACCTCCCCCCTTGACCCCCCTCCCCCTCATCGACAAAGTCAAATAATCAGTTAATTTAATTTGGAGTACAAATGTAATGTTTTCTACCCTCGGAGAGTAATGGGCCATCCACACCAAGCACGATAACTAAATATATAGTTTTAAAATTCGCTCCAACTCAAGTGGATTTCCACGTAATTATAACGGCAACATCAGTGTGGATGTTCACATATTTACCCTTATGGTGCTTGGTCCGGACGAAATAGATAAACTAAGACCAAGGACTTGGGCTACTGTACCCAGTACCAAAATCAAGGTCAATGGGAAAAACAGTGAAGCCTAATATATTTTGTCAAATGACGCGGCAATACAGCGAAACATGAATTGGGCTTAAGACAGAAACGATGGGTCTTCTGGAGGCCTGAAGGCATTACTGAGGGTGAGTTTAAGATTCATGGGAGCCCCATCACATGCTGTGTTGCTATGGGGGGGCTTCAGTTTGCACAGAGCATTCAAAGTGTTTATTTTTTATATTTATGAGAACGGTCTGCTGCGTTCTCACAAGTACAGGACCTTTATCCTAAAGCCTGAGTAATACTTAAGTTGTGCAACAGTGTAGGGCACCAAAAATAGCAGAAAAAAACTCAAAACTCAATGTGTTGTGCGGTGACACACGCTTGAGCTTTCAGATTGTCTACTTTCGGTGCACAACACTGGCAGACACCTAAGTATAACTCGGCCTTAAAGGCCGTGCATACAGTGTCTTTTGTCAGAATGCCCCGAGGAAGCCCGCAGCTCACATTCAACATAACAGTTCATCAACAGCTAACAAGTGAGCCAATTTAATAACCATATTATCTTTATACTGACAACTTCACAAGAATGCAAGAATAATACGTCCCCCCCAAAAAAACTTTTTTTTCTGTACCAGGACAACACAATGGGACATATGAATGCACTGCAACGAAAAGAAAACAAAAATCTAGGACATGGACACCGAAACGGTAAACAAAATTCAAAATCTTGCTAAAAAAATAGAAATTCCCTGCCCTCGACTCAAGACGTAAAAAAATGAACAAAGATCAACATAAGACAATAATGGAACACGGGCACGCTCAGGTCCAAGTCTGTTTAGTTTCCATGGCAGCGCTTCCTCTGCAACTGGCATAGATAAGCGTCTCCAAGCTCTCCCATGTTTCCTTGTCCTCTTAAAAAATAGATGTATACTAGATTCATACAGTATTTTATAACTAAATTCACAAATGATAAGAATCATAATCATACCTGTTACAAAAAATGTCCTTGCAAAGTTTATAACACCTTGATTTCGTCTTTACGTTTTTTATCCTTTTTTTTTTTTCTTTTTCCTTTTGCATTCAGTTCCGTATGCATATGACGACCAACAGTCCCCCATCATGATAAGTTAAATGCTTGGTCATTTGAAACAAGAGCACCATGGGAGAGAAATGTGTGAGAGTTGCGTGTAGGGAGGGGGGCAGAAACAAAGATCAGAATACTGTCAAAATCCAGATGTGCCCAATCCAGAGGACCGTCAGTCATACGCTTAGACTCCACCCCCCTGTAGCGGATGGAGAGAGACAGGAAGAAAAAGAGAGAGAGAGAGTGAAAGTGAACCCCTCCCACACACACTTCACTGTACATGCCTGGAACCGAAGACGCCCAACTCTTTCTCTTTCCCTCCTCTTACTCCGTTCAGTTTTGTCAAGTAGATGCCGAAAAGTAGCTCAGTGCTTCGTTGTTGTTTGTTTTTGAATGGTTGCATGATTTCACCAGTCTGTTTATTCTCATGGAGCTCACCGTCCTGAGGTGGATGGGTGGGCAGAGACTAGGAGGGCTCAGACCGGTGGAAGTCAAAGAGAGTTTCAAGTAGGTTTGTGTGTATTGTTGTCTCATCCCCGAGTCGCTTGGGATTCTTTCTCGCGGTGAGCGTTGGTTCTCTGCGGTCACCGGTCGCTGGGTGAGGCTACTCATATTCAAGAAACTGTTTGTGATAGAATAACAGATACCTACAAAGAAGAAGAAGAAGAAAAGCTACTTAGAATTGTTTTATTTTTATGGTACATTTTTATGATTTGTCTCACAATTTAGTTATTATGCCAATTCCCCCATCCAGTCCCTGTCACTGCTGACCTCTTGGGGAGTATTTAAACAACCACGTGTCTCCTCCAATTCATGGGTTGCATTTGTAGTCCTAAACCGGCCATATTGAGGACCAACACAGGTGTTCAATTTGTCTGATTGGCATAGAACCAATGTTCTAGGTTAATCAAAACACCTGTGTTGGTCCTCAAAATGGCGGTGTAGGACTACAATGCCCAAAGACAGGTAGTGTATGGCAGTGGTTCTCAACCTTTTCAGGCCGTGATCCCCGAAATAATCATATTTGAATTGGGGATCCCGGCACCATGACGAGCACTAAGAGTTGAGGAATTTTATATAACACCGTTTTATTGTGAAAATAGCATGTAGATCGGCTATTTTCACAATTTCTGCCTCTAATATTTGACAATTTGGCCAATGTTAAATTTGTCATTTCAGAGTTATTAACAAAATCAATAACCAAAGACAATGCATAGCTATTTTTTCCAGGACCTTCCAGGACCCTTGATCAATTCCAAAACTTTTCCAGAACTGAAAAATATTTTTCTAATTTCAAAATATTTCCAGGAATTTCATGACCGTGGGAACCCTGTGAAGATTCAGACCACAGTCTCCACAGTGACAGGCGGTAACTTCACCCCCGCGCCACCCAGTGTTTTATTATGCCTCAACATCAACTGTCTTTATTATTGCTGTGTCATCTTACCCTTCGCTATCCAGGACGTCCTTGATACTGGCCTTGGTGATGATGGCGTCATCACATTTGAACCACTGGTCCTTGTGCTGGCGGATGAAGCTGGTGTAGTGGCCACTTTCCAGTGTGCCTTGATGGTTCACCACCGCAAACAAGGAATACCTGACGATGCAAAACATGGAGGGTGGTTATGGTTTTCTTTACACGAGAAGAACGTTAAAAACAAACAACAACAACAATCCTGGACTACTTATTTCTATCATTGTCACAAGCGAGGTTCAAAAGTCCACACAGAGGAGAGGGGGGAAGAATGCAACGGTAATAATCTGCAAGCAACATGCCAAGTGCAAGGCAAGTCCCAAAGTAATACACATGGGCCAATGCCATGATCAATGTTATTAGACTGCAAAACCCTGGTAAATGTCCTGGAAAATTAAAGCCATTGTAAAAAGTGCCATGCTGGAGGAAAACTAAGCAGCTTTTAATGCACTTTAAATTGATTTCGTTTGGAGAAAGCACAGCAGGATGGCTCCAGGTCATTAGTGGGTGCAAAGATTGAAACAATTATTAAAGAATCAATCAAGAAGGGTGTTATTACTGTGATGTAAAAAAAAAAAAAAAAAAGAATCTTAATTGCTGACAATGGAGCTGTGATTATATTATCGTCACATTATCATGAGCACTAACGGATGTGTCTCAAGGTACTTACTTATTGTCGTTGTTTAAAACATCTACCGTCTGTTGATACTGCCCATTCATTCTGCTCTCTTTACTGTGGGAGACAAGGTTAGAAATATATAAAACCACATGACCATAAACAACCCCATTACCAATGCTAAATAGCTATACAAAAGGCATTACAGCAGCACACATGTGCCACTAGGTGGCAGGAGTGTGTTATCTCTGACACCTGTACAGGCAGCTGAATGGACGCTACAGTACATGCAGGGGTGGGGCAGCTTTGCTACACACTCAGCTGACAGCCAACATTTGGTGTGCGTTTGGTTACTCTAGTGAGGAGCATCATTTCATGCGTGCTCCCGTGCGTACTGTATAACTACTAGGGCATTCACCAAATATTAGAATATTCGAACATTCGAATATCAAAGTCACTATTCGATGTTGTTCACCGAAGTCGAATATTTGCTTATTTTATTTTATTGTTTACTCCTTAAAAAATATATAGTTTATAAAGCTTGGCTAGATAGGAAGTCATAAGAATGATTTGTCAATACCCCTGGTGGATGAATTTGTTAATGCTCTATACCAGGGGTTCTCAAACCTTTTTAGGCCGTGACCCACAAATTAAAACATATTTGAACTGGAGACCCCCACCCTGACAAGCACTTGGAATTGTAGGTATTACATTTAATGTGACTCGGTTCCGCAGATAAATATTGTGAAAATAGCAGATCTACATGCTCACAACGCCTCGCGTTGCGAGGCGTTGTGAGCATATAGATCAGCTATTTTCACAATGTTCGCCCCTTGCTTGCTTAATATTTGACAGTTTGGCCAGTCCTGTCGAATATTCCACTATTTGAATACTTTGAGGTCAAATAATTCGAATACTAAAAATGCCCTTGTGAATGCCCTAATACATACACACATGAAAGGAACGAGTACAAAACATGAAATTGTGCAGAGACGCATTTATACTGGGCAACCAAAACCTAGGATTAGAGGTTAACTGGGGAAATATTCTGTCAGCAGGCGGACTTTGAACGTACATAGCTTACATGTGTTTCTAGGTGCTGGGTAGAAGAAAAAAACAACAACATTTAACATCCGTCAACGGCAGCTCACCTGGAGGCCATGAAGGGGGTCATGTCCAATTCTAGAGGGAAGGAGACGTAGGTAGTGATCTTCCGCCGCAGTTTAGCTGAGTGCTCAAAACGCTGGAGGGAGACAGACAGAGAGAGAGGATGACAGACCTTTTAATTGTACTGTACATAATCTCTCCGTTTTGGATTGGATTTTATTTGCTTTGGCAATGTAAACCCACATTTTCTCATGCCAGTCATCAATTAGATTCATCTTAATTTGGAATGAAAATAAAATAGGCTTATGTTGTCGATTTAACTCCCCAACGCTGCAATGTTGTGTGGACAGAGAGTGAAAGGGAGGTGAAATGGCCGTAGTGGACAGTTAGGCAGGGCAGCTGCCCCCAGGCCAGGCCACTGTCGTTTTTGTGTTGGAGTGTTGTGAGGGAAGCATGTTCAAGCTAAAAGGGGGGATTACAAATTGCACTTTAAGCTTTTCTTGGCTGAATTTGCCTGTCGGTACTGAGGCAGTGGGCACCATTGCACATAGAAAGCAGTCAACATAGAAATATTTTCCTCCTCCAGAAACCTTACCATGTTCCCTCAAATTACAATAAAGGATTGAGAGACGCGGAGATGCACCTCGTTGACCCTTGTCGTTAACTCAACACATTCAGACAGCGAAAGACAAGACGCTAACAGGCATGGATCAATCTAAAGACGATGCACTCACAGCCTGTTCCCATGAATATCATTAATAGATTATAGGATCCCAATACCGTATGATAAATAAAACATGGGACAACGGAATACTGCGGAATATGCGCCCTATCCCATGAGAGGCATGTGAGAGAAGGGCTGCGACTGTAATAGTCCTTGGACCAGCAAAGGGAATTATGGGACACGGGTGGGTAGGGTTTTCCGATTAATCGATTTTTAATCGAAATCGGGATTTTTTCCTTTGGACGATTTAAAAAATAAGAAATCGTAAAATCGATTTTCACTTTAATTAGGGTAATTTTTACTCATTGGAGCCTTGCACGGGGCAAAAAGTGCACAGCCCGGTCCTCCTAAAGCAGGACGACAAGGTCCGACACCAAATTAATACTACAGTACTTTATCTCTGATGTGTAATTTCTTTGATGCACGTGCAGCGCACGTCAGACTGGGCAGGGCTCACCACATTAGATTTAGCTATTTGGCTATATTAAAAATTTAAAAAATAAAACAATAATAAAAAAAATCATGTCCTTGCATTTTTTAAATGAAAGCAACATAGTTGAAACAATGTATTATTCTTTTACCAAAAAATCGAAATCAGAATCGAAAATCGACTTTTCTGAGAAATAAATCGAGATTTTATTTTTAGGCCACATCGAACAACCCTACGGGTGGGTGGAACACCTTGCATCTCCAAGACATTATGTTACAGCAGGGGTCTTCAACAGAGGATCCGGGACCACTAGGCGGCCCCCCTGTTACTACAGGGGGGCCTGCCAAAAATCTTTGTGTGTTAGGATAATTATTTTAAATTAACAACTTGAACCCTCCTATTCTGAGGAGAACTTTAGCCAAAAATAGCAGATCTAGAAGCTTTCAAGCCACTTAGCCACTTTCAAAAGAAATCAATTGACTAACTATATTAAGCTCACAAACGCGTTGCATGGCGACTAGGGCTGTCACGATTATGACATTTTGACTATTATTTGTCATTCAAATAATTGCGATTAACGATTTAATTGTGTTTTTGTCGTTGACAATTACATTTCTGTTTGGCTTTTAGGCTTTTGAGTTGCACATGGTAGATATGACACATAACCTTATACAAAGAAATTCCTGACATATTTGACAACTTTATACTTAAAAAAGAACATTGATAGTGGAAATAGCCGATCTACAAGCTCACAACGCGTTGTGAGCTTGTAGATCTGCTATTTCCACTATTTTTTACTTTAAAAAAATATATATGAACATTTTTCAACATGGAAACGATTATGACGATTATGAAAAAAAATCACGGTTATGTCAAAAGAAAATCACGATTAGACGATTATGTAATAATTGTGACAGCCCTAAGACGCGTTGTGAGCTTGTAGATCTGCTATTTCCACTATTTTTTACTTTAAATCACGATTAGACGATTATGTAATAATTGTGACAGCCCTAATGGCGACGCATTGTGAGCTTGTAGATTGGCTATTTTTGCAACTTTGGTGTGACACCTTTAGTATAAAGAAGTAGGGCATTAAGTTACGAAAATGAAATATGGATATACAAGGTTTCTGCCTGACAGCAACCATGTACTGTATGCACATGCATAGACAGGCAACACACATAATATTCTTGGAGCATCAAATTGTAGCTGTTGGCGGACCAATCATGTGAACCAGCAGTGTAGGTGGTGGGTGTGACTCACTCACTTTTAGATGGAAACACGCTACGATGGGGAGCTTCTTCATAGTCAGCTGTTTGGTGGACTCCTGGTAACTATGGCAACCACCGCATTTGATTTTGGCACTGCTGCCTAGATGCTCAGGCCGTGTAAACCTGCAGCGTGAGGGGAGGAGAGACAGAGGGCGGGAGGGAGAGAGAGAGAGAGCGTTAGTGAGTGAGGTGGGAGACAGAGGGCTGTCGCACACCGAAAATAACCGATAGACAAGCTCACACAACATGTCGTGGTGTGAAGCGTTGTGAGCTGATAGATTTTCTATTTTCGGCGCATGACAGACATAGGATGGAATATAAATTAAGTGTTCCCCTGAAATTAAGAGACGAATGAATTCATGTCATGTGTATAGGAGCCACCCGCACCGGTGTGACACGAGTGAGTGTTAGAATGTAATCGGAAGTGTCTGGCGACAGTCTGAGCCTGCCTGCTGCCGCTGGTGCACTCGACTCACTCACGCCGTCCGTTTGTCTCTCGGTGCACCCAACCAACCCACAGCCATGCTGGTGATACCAGCGCCTCTATCACCACGGCAACAGCACCCATCAGTCCTGCCTGTGCCTTTAAGAGACGTGCTGCAGCAACTAAGGGGTGTGCGAGGGGGCTGCAGCAAAAAAGAAAAAAAGTATGGTGGAAAAGGGAGGTGGAAAGTGAGGGCACCAAGGTAGGGGTAGGGGTGGGGGGCTGGGGCGTAGATTACGGATGGAGAGGGAATGAAATGAGATAAGGACGAAAGGGAAAGAGATTGCAAACACGAAGAGGTGGAGGGAGAAAGCGGGAGAGGTCACACCTGCATCTTCCAACCAGAGGATGTTAGGAGATGAGATCCAGGGATAACAGAAAAGAATGGAGGAATAATATATAACATATTCAACCAGAAGAGGAGGCCTTTTGAGGCCGTGAGAGTGTGAGAGTGAAAGAGAGAGAGAGAATTGACAGTGCGTGGAGACCTCTTTGTCCGAACACATAACAGTGCTGGCCAAGATGATTCCCATTCATACAGCAGCACAATCCAATTACCAATGCTACTGTGCATATCAGTGGTTTATGGCTCAGGGGGATCCCCAGCTAAATGACATCACAGATGACAACATGGTATAGAATTGCTCGACTCATTGATACTACGTAAAAACACATAGTTTTTTGGCAGAGACAGAAAGACGACGAAACGAAGAGGTATAAGTGGAGGACAAGACTTGAGGAGAGACAACATTTAGATTACTGTAATGGCCTTTTTGTTGTAATTTCCCAAAACGACTATTGGAAAGCTCCAGTTCATTCACAATAATGCAGCCTGAGTGCTCACTGGGACAAGAAAAGCTAAGCATATTAATCCTATACTTGCAGTTCTTTGGCTCCCTGTACGATACAGAATTTATCATACATTTATTCGCGCTACTTACTTTTTACAACGCTTTAAATGGTCCAACTCTTAAATACACTTGATAATTCACCTCAGAGAATTCTGATTGGTTTAAACTTTATATAGTGCCAATAATAGTGCCAATAAACCAATCAGAAATCTCAGATCATCATCCTAACTGTATCTAAAATAACATCTAAGTCTGTAATGTATGGAATGCATGCACTACTAAAAACTAGGGATGTGAAATAAAATCGGAAATCGACGCGTCGATCGACTCACGCTCACCGCGACTCAAAAAGTACGAGTCGAAAAGTCGAAAAATATATATATTTTTTTTATTTTTCAAAAGTTTTTCCCCCAAAAAAGGTTTTAATCGTTCAAAAACGTTATAAGCGTTAATGTTTTCCATATGTGAGAGGACCGTGTGTGTGTGTGTGTGTGTCTGTCTGTGTCGGAGACGAGTGCATGCCGCCTGCATGTGTTGTGCATTCGCATGCATGCGGCGCTAGTCAGGTCCGCGGACTACTGGTTGAGAAACACTGCTGGACCGTGCTGATGTGCGCGTCATAGCAGTGCGCGCTGACTTGCCTGACTGTATCTCTATGGACTGGATGCTTTTGTTTACCTCCTGCCTCTGCATGCACGCTTGACACGAAAGCTCGCTTGTTAATGGCAGCGTCGCCGTTGTGTGCGATGATCACAAACCACAGTACTCGTCGTTAACGTTAATGCGACACACCGGGGATATATGAGAGCGAGCGGTCAGCGCTCCCGCACGTTCCATGGACTTATTGTCACTCCGCTTCTAGTCTCTAGAGAACAGACTCCATGCTAACAAGGAAGAGCAATTATGTATTATCATTATTATTAGGGCTTTGATGCAAGTTCTGATGGGTGCAGCATACGTTGTGTTGTTTAAAGTAATGCGCCGTTGTGCTGCTCTCCTCTCAGCTGCTGCTTAGCGAAAAAAAAAGTGAAAAAAGTCGATCGACGCGTCGATTTTCGGCCGCGACGCGTCGATTCGCCAATAATGCGTCGATTAACATCCCTACTAAAAACCATGTAATACTTCCTAAGGTTAACACATATGGTGCCAACCCCGAGTTTCCCGAGTTTGTATTGGTACCACCGCTGTGCCAACCCCGAGTTTCCCGAGTTTGGGCCGTTTTTGAAAAAAAAAAAAAAAAAAAAAAAATTGGGACCTCCAGAAATGTGTTAGGCATGATCGCGATCGCGAAATTGCATGTTTAACCCACATACCAACCCATTCTTTCAAACATGGCAGCCATGTTTGTTTACATCTGAAGAAAACATAATGGCTGATAAATCATGAATGCCTGAACGGATTTCCAAGCGGATTCTTTTGTTTGAAAGCTGTGAACAGTGGGCACACACGTGGTGCATCATCTAGGCATGGGCGTGCACGATCCGTGCACTATAAATTACATGGAAGTCTATGGAGACCATGGCATCGCGGGACATTGAAGAGAAAAAATCATGGCACCAAAAAAGTTAATATGAGCATAAAAGCAATATTTTAAATAGTTTTTATGAGCACATGCATTTTACATGCACACATGGACAAATGACATCAACTTGTGACTGCAGTTGTCCCTATTGCGTGAAAGATGAACTAAGTTGTTTTTAATAAAATAAAAATAAAAAAGAGTTATAGAGGGCAATTATAATGTATATTAAGGTATATAAGGCTTATTAGGGATCTTTTTAATGGGTCAAGTTGTGGTTGTTTACCTGCGCAGGCAGTCTGTGAGTGTGGTGGACCCCGAGAGGTGGCTCTCTCCGTTGACCGTGCTGCCGTCCCCTCCGGGGCTGAGGGGCCAGAAGGGTGTGGACGAGCCCGGCAGGTCCAGGCTGATATCCCAGAACGGGTCTATCGTTGTGGAAACGCCACTAGAGAAAAGGGGAGGGGAGACAGAAAGGGTAAAAAGGTTTACAAAGGCGTGCACACAGGCACACACAGGCACACACAGGCACACACACACACACACACACACACACACACACACACACACGATCTAGGGATGGGACGATATGAAAATGTCATCATGATTATTGTGACAAAAGAAATCGCGATTTGCAATATTGTTGCAATAATCAAAATCCATTATCCTGGGGCGGAACATTATCGGCCATTTTTTGGGGGGCAAAGACATTTGAAAGAGAGTGGGAAAAAAAGACTGTATCAAGTACCTTTTACCTTCACCTTTTAGTTTACTAATTATAGAGGGTTTAAGTGGTACCGGATATGCAGCTCGGCAAATAAAAGGTGAATTGATCCCAGTGCATGATGGAGGACGATATCACGATAAACCTTTTTTTTATTACGATAAACGATAATATCTCTTATCGTCCCATCCCTATGACGCTCCCATTGTTATTTATATTAGATTAACCTCCAAAGGTGACATTTCGAGCGTCTAGCAGCGCTTCCCCAGACGGTGACCATAATAAGCATGGTTATGTGGTAGAAATAATGTAGCATGTGTGCTTGCTCGTGTGTCACGCATTAGCAATCATGAGGAAAGGATGATGACAGAGGCAGTAATACATAGGATTAAATGCATACTGCCTCCCTCTGCATTCAGATGGTGTTTATGTTTGAGGCCGGAAAAGAAAGAGCGTGCGTCTGCACATAATACGCACTGTTCTTCAATTTGCAATTCAATGAAGAGCTCTCATGCAACACCAGCTTTCATTAGATCAGTGGTTCTCAAACTTTTTCCATGTCATGGATCCCCAAATTAACTTGGCCGCAGACACCCATCAGAAAGTATTTTGAACAAGGGACCGCCATACAAGATTTGTGCAGTTAAAATGTTTTTATAATATTAAACAATTCTACATTTTTCAGGATTCTTTGAAAATAGCCGATCTACAAGCTTATGTGTGGCATTATAGATCTGCTATTTCCAAATAGCCAATGTATATAGGTTTAAAGTCAAGGTCAAAAGGATGTTGATGCAATATTAATTAATTCTACTGAGGACCCCCTGGAACCCCTTTAAGGATGCCTGGGGGTTCCAAGAACCCACTTTGATAACCACTGGATTAGGATGAGTCATGGTACTGTAGTTCCTAGAGCTACCAGCAGGTGGCCAGTGATGGCATGGGAACGTTGGATGTCACGAGAACCAGCCCTGCTGCATGGACCCCACTGTGAGCTCTGATACCTTTTTCTCAAGGAACTGTGGGATGAACACTCCATCTTCCAGGCTTGACCCTTAAATATCCTGCAGCCAACATTAATTATGCATCGTCTTGATTCACCATTCCACACTGGTAAAAATCGGTCCACTTAGGCCCACACATTAAAATCCTCTGTGTTCATTTATCAATTTTTAATTAATCCAAACCAAAACGGGACTTTAAAAAGGTAGCTGTAAGACCTTCTCACACGGTAAATTCCTCACAGTTAATTTATCAAATTTGTAACTCTGAGAGGCCTCACATGTTTTATACACTTTGACCAATGTGTCCAAGGTAAACAATGCCAACACCGTTTCATATTAATAGTTCAATGGGCTTTGCTGGCTGCATTAACATCATGTGCCAAGTAGGAAAGAAGATTCTTCTGCTTCTTGGTTTGCCAGGTAGCCAGGGCAAGATGCTTTTTCAGTTCAGTGCAGTGTGCTAGTGCTAATATGACAGGACAGCTCTACGGGGCAGGCAGGCTGCTGTCTAGACAAACCCCCCTTCCAGCAGTTCCACGGGGACCAGCCCTTTAAATAAGAGCGTTGGAGAGAAGAGGACACAGGCAGTGGCTCCAGTCCACCGACTCCGGGAGGAGGGGTGGTGGTCACCACAAAGATCAACCCACCGCAGCACAACAAGAGGACAAGGAGAGTGGTGTGGAGGAATGGAGGGATGGATAGATAGGTGAAAAAAAGAGAGAGAAAGCGAACTAGGGCACAGGAAGTTCTGTGCTGCTCGGTGAAGCTTAATAGGCATCCAATATAAAATAAGCTGAATAGGCATCCAATATAAAATATGGGCCTTTATTTCAGCCACCCCAGGCATTTCCCCCCACCCACCCACCCACACACCCACACGTGGAATGCACACTTACTGGCAAACTTGACAAGTGACATCTGATTGCAGGCCCCCAGTGAAGATTTGGTCAATGATGCAGTTACAGTGGTTTGGATTGTTGGCCTTCTTCCCATTGTCGTCTCCTGGTGAGCAGAGAGTAGACACGCACACACACAGGTAGAAATACACACCAGTAACACACTCAATTAAACAGACAACCTCGTTAGCACCTCTGTAAGAGTCTCTCTCTCACAACACACACTTTCTGATTCCCTTCCAATTCCCCTGCAGTGGAGTCTGTCTGGCACTTCTAAACTCCAGCGGACTCTCATCCAATCAGTTCAGGTCTTACTGCAGGGTGTGCGGGTGAGTCAGCCTGCTCCCGTGCTGCAGCAGGGCCAATGCCAATTGACATTCCCCACACTGCCTGCTTGCTGTCCCCTTGGTACACACTGTTGTCAGTCTCCTTCAGTGCGTTTCCAGCTGATGCAAGGTGCATTAAGAATACGAGTTCCATCATGTATCCAATCAAATCTGCCGTGTGTCACAGTCACCATGAAACATTTTCTAGGTTTCCCTTGCAATTTATTGTGTGTAGGTGTATGTATAGTATACATTACATATAGTACATACACACACACACATACTCTGTCTCATACACATACGGTATATACTGTATACAGACACAGTGTACTATTGAAGTATTTGTGTGGTTTGACACCAGCTAACGCTCTTATTTCCTTAGGGAAAAGTCTTGCTCTGACGGTGACAGTGACACCCCGTTGCTCACATGCAGCAGCCCTGATTTTCACTCGTAGTTTGTGGGTCTTGTCACGGTGTCAACTTCCTGAAGATGATAAATTTGCAGAGCTTCTGCCAACGGTTTTGATGGACAAACACGAGAAGGCGTTCTGGTACAAAATCCAATTAATATTGCACATCCTCTTTCAACCTCTCCCTAGCGCGATGTGGCTTGACTTCCTTCAGTACTGGCCCAAACAGCACTTAAAAAATACAAAAATAAACGTGTATTCAATTGTTATATTTTATTAAATTAACTATAGCATCCATATTCTCAGCATGGCATAATAGGTGAAGAGATTTGGGGGGACCCCGGTCAATGAAGTAAATAGGGCTTAAGTGGAACTTGCTGTGACCATTCAGTGTTAGCTCTTTAGCGTATTCAGATTGGTCCACTGCTATGTTCTTCCTAGAGAAAATATTGCTTTAGCTTGAGCCGATGATTGGTCACTTCCATCTCGGGCTCACCTTAACGCTAATCACTTTCTAAGCGTGGGGAGGCTCACGGTAGCTGACAGAGTACAGCATCTTGCAATTAGCTCTATTGACGACCCGCCCACTCAGCATCCCCCGGGTGCTGAAGTCCCGTTTTGAAGGGGAAAATCCTACTATAAGCCTATAGAGTTAGCACAGAAATCGCAAATTTAATGCAATTTCCGAATAGTAAAGTATAAAATATGGCTAGCATGATCAAGAACACAAGATAGTAAACGGCACAAAGCATTATAATTTACTTTACCCTTTAATTACCCTTCTAAATTGAAGTCAGCACCCGGGGGATACTGAGAAACGGAAGTAGGTGGGCGGGCCGTGAATAGGGCTAATGGGCCTGGTGTACAAGATACGCTACACCACTAAGATACCCATGTACCTGACAAAGTACCTCCAAAACATCAAGGATGTTCACAATTACAACATCAGAGGCACAGCTCCAACCAGATTTGGCACAAAAAAAAGGGTAAAATGCGTTCTCCTGCTATGCCGCTAAAATGTGGAACGCCCTACCGAAGGCCTTAAAAGGAGTGTAAATCCCTACCTTCCTTTAACAACGGCACTAAAAGGCCACTTAAGAGGCGGCTGCTACTCAAAAAAAAAAGAAAAAAAATTGTGTTTTACAACTTTTTCTGATGATATCTTCTGCATAATACTGTGTTCTATCCGTCTGTCATTCAATGTTATATGAGTAAACCTCTTAAGCCCCAGGGGGGTCCAGGGGAAAAATCCGCCTAAAATGTATGCCCAAATTGGAACAATTGTGGACACAAACCTACAATGATTGTGGCTACTCTTGACCCCCCAAATGTCAGCTAACCCCTGAAAATTCACAAATGCAGTGTAAAACATCACATTTCTCTTACCAGATTGTCCTGCTGTGATCATTTAGCTAGGAAAAGATGATTGAAAAAGACCTCCGCCTATGGAAATTTTGCCTTCTGAATAGTGAATGAGCCTCAAGACCTCATTGAAAACATATGGTGAATAGAGAAATTGTTCACCAAGGTGTCATCAATTGATAGGCAAAATTGTATGAATATATTCCAAACTATGTAAACTCTACAGATGTTTTAGTGAGAGTAGTGCTGTAATATTAGTAATGTTAAAGTATAGGGTGAAAAATGATAAAAACGAGTAACAATAAGTAGTAATAATACTGTAATAGGAGTAATGTATGGATGAAAAGTACAATGGCAGATGATTACTATGCTGTAGGACCACTGTAACAATAATCAACAAAGAAATTGTAGTTTGATTTGGTCTCTATTGATTTATTGACATTTATTGACAGCTGTTCAGAGGTCAACACCTTTTGCCCCCGCCGGCGGGGGCAATGGGGTTCAAGAGGTTAAAAAAAGGATCTCAACTGAAACAAGCCATAGGCTTTTTTTGGGTGCATCCTTTTAGTTGACCTTGTACCAGTGAACTGTACAGTCATGAAACTGTACCTTTTCTTCAATCAATCAATCAATCAATCAATCAATCAATCAATCAATGCTCTCTATGGCAGTGGTTTTCAACCCTTTTCATATTAAGGCCCATTATTTATTCGCCACTTGAGCCACAGACCGTCTCTCAGACCCAAAACCCCAAAAGATTTTGTCCACAATTCCATGCTGCAGCTATGCATGTTGGTGGCAGAGGAAAGATAACAGGCAAACGTTGATCAAAATAACAATTCATCTACATTGAATTGTGTAGACTTCTTGTAAATTAAGTAATGCAGATGTTTAACAATAATTTTACTCTTGAGAGACTAAAATGAAACCAAATGGACCAGGTTTACTTTTACGTTCTCACGAGTTAAAGATCTATAAGGGTCCATTTGGTTTCAATTTATGCTCTCAAGAGTTAAAGATAAGGGTCCAGTTTGGTTACCAACTCTCCATCATAATAGCTGGGGACCACCTGGAACCCCCTCAAGGACCACTGGTGGTCCCCGGACCAACCATTTTGAAGGGGTAAATGCAGGAGGAAACTTACGGGTGGTGTCCCCTTTGCAGTGCCGATGCAGCACGTCCAGCGCCGCGATGAGGAACTCGTGGGCGTCCTGCTGCTCATAGCCCGCTAGGTGGCGTGCATGGGTCCACACCAGGTGCAGCAGCCGGAAGGGAATGTGGGGCGAACGGTGGCCCGAGTAGAACTGGAGGGAAACAAGCCAGGGAGAGAGAGCGAGAGAGAGGTGAATGGTAGAACAGAGTGATGAGAGAGAGGTGGGTTAGCCTATTTTTCCCCAGGTGTTACTGGTAACAGTGGCTTTCATTATTGCCGTCAGTCTCACTTCACTCAATTCTAGGCCTAAATGGGTTAATACACAACTCCTTTACTACTATGGCTTGAATGCGTTCCCCCCCCCAAAAAAAAAGAAAAAGAAAAACAGATCCACGAGCTCAACTCTACACGATGCGATGCTTGCAGCTATTTTTGGCGCAGGACATCATCATACAACCAAGTATAAATCAGGCTTTATAACCAGCTAAAGGCTTGCCAATTTTTTATTTATTTCTTTGCAGGAGGAGAACGCAAGGGAATGGAGCAAGAGCATCCATCTGTAGCACCTGAAGAGTATTCAGGTTGCCATGGCAATGAGAATGAGTGACAATTCAGGTCAGGGTCGGGAGATGTGCAGAGGAGACAAGCAGAGCGGAGGAGCTGGGTGCTAATGCTCCTGCGCTGCACCCAGGGGTGTCACACCAAATTCTGGGCCCTGGGTACAAGGATTCACTCACATTTTGTGCTTTAACTATTGGAAAAATAGCAGATCTACAAACTGACAGCGTGGCACCGCTGCAAGCTTGTAGATCTGCTATTTTTGAAAAATCTTAAATATTTCAAATCCTTCTTTTTTTTTTTGAAAAAAATATGTTTCTATGTCAGTGGTGCTCAAACTTCATGTGAAGGGCCGCCAAAATTATATGTATTTGGCCCACAGACACTCCATCTCAAAATATTTAGTTCCAGGGGACCCCCCCCCCAGAAGCTAAATTTGAGTCACAAATGTTTGCTTAAATAAGATTTGCACACATTTTCACGACTTTTCAAAAATGGCAGATCTACAAGCTTGCAGCGTGCTGTGAGCTTGTATATTATTTTTCAATAGCTAAAGTATAAAATAATTAAGGCCCCTCCACCTTGGGCCCTAGTAACTCAGTCCCACTCCGCCCCCCCCCCCCCCCCCCCTTGTGACGCCCCTGCCTGCGCTGCACCAGCCAGCCACAGCCCATTAGCAGGAGAGCACATTCAATTCTGTCACCCTTGAGCGCAGGCACGCGCAAGCGCATGTCTCGAGCACGCGCACGCACACACCTTTAATCGCCGCAATTCTCTGCCAAGTTTGATTGTTAGGGAAACCCACACTGACTTGTCAATCCTGGAGCTTACAGACTCTTTGGTCCTGTGCACCGGTTCGAAGAAAGCTGACATACCAAAGACACTGTAAGACGGGGGAGAGAGTAGCTGATCAAAGTGGGCCACATCTCATCCACCATGAAAGGGGTGTGTGTGTGTGTGTGTGTGTGTGTGTGTGTGTGTGTGTGTGGGGGGGGGTATTAATATACTTGTGAGGGCCAAATGTTCCCACAAGTATACATTGAGAACTAATTTCCTGGTCCTCACAAGATAACTTGACATTTTTATGGTAAAAGAAAGAAGAAGAGTGTTGGGTCTATGAGTAGGAACATGTTCAAGGTGGGATTAGGATTAGACATCCATTAGACATTAGAGATGAGGTTAACGTTAGGGGTTGGGGTTGTAGTTATGCCAGCCTAATTATTTGTGCGCTGGTGTCACACAGACCATGTCATTTCAGCATCAGAGTTATGGATTAAAAAATATATAAACACGCAAAAATGCATTCATAAATAAAATATCTGTGCTAAAGGAAAGGGTTAATGTCCTCAAGTACAGTAACACAAACGAGAGAGTGTGTGTGTGTGTGTGTGTGTGTGTGTGGGGGGGGGGGGGGGTGGACATAACGTATGGGATCACAAACAAGCAAGTCCATTAGAACAGGTGCTGTAACCGAGTGTTGGCACACAAGGCATAGCGCTGTGGACAGGCTCGGTGATTAAAACCACCATGTTTGTTTGTCGTTTGGGAAGGCAGAATAGCCGACGCATTCTGCAAAGACTCTTTGATGGCGTCCTAGGAATGACCCCGACGTTGTCCACCCCAGCCAAGAGCTGAACACTCAATAAATGACTGGCTGCTTGGATGATGGAGGGTAAATGACTGCGGTTCAGCCAGTTGAGACAGGAGTGGAGCCGTGGGGTGACTGATCAGTGTGAGCTCAGGCCATCACTGATGATTCAACACATTACTGCACAACACGCCCTCTCCCTCCCTCCCATATACTGTACACTATATCGTCGTTGTCGGGTGGAAACCTTGTATGTCCAAAACCGTTTGTTTTGTACCTATCATTTTTTTAAATGATTTAAATTAGTGAAAACTGTAGTAGAAATATTTATAGAGTAACAAATGTGTGTATATTGTTTTCCTTCCATTCAATCTCATTGAATGAACGGTCAACCAGCCTTCAAAGTGCACATGCTAATTCAACTCAACTGTCAATCTAACAGCTGACATCCATGGACTGTGACTTCTACTTCTCCTCTGTGTCAGCATAAAACCTGTACTAAGTGAACCTATACATGGTCATTGCAACTTAACCAGTCAGCCTTATTATATACTGTATGGTACTAGTATAGCTGTTTAGATTCTCTCTCCATCTAGGGAGAGCACCTTGGTGTATAAGAGGTGTCCCATATGACACTTCAGGGAGTCTTCTGCCCGACAGGGCAAAGCTCTGGCCAGCAGGCCAGAGCTCTCTGATGCTGATAATGCTGTTTCTCTGATGCTGAATCTTCTTCAATAAATGGTTGACTTCACCCTGACTGGATATTAATATTTTTCTATCATAATTGGCGAGCCAGCCAGGAGCAATATTTCATCTTTCACCATAGATGGATACTTGCTCAAAAGAACCGGGGGTGAAGATACTTTTTTGGGAAAGGAGATTTTTGGAAAGCAGACCCAGAGAAAGCCACCACCACCATGAAGGAAAAGAGGAGACAACGACAGAAGCAACTTGCAAGCTATGCAAAATCAACAAGAACTGACTTTCATCAAATCTACAAGAATGGAACCTCGCGGATCGATCTATTCTGTGAAGACAGCTCCAACATCATGGACAGAGGGAAGCTTGCTGTTCACTAACAAGGAAAGCAAGCCTACCACCAAATCACACAGATTGACAGCAGAGGTGACGGAATCGACACCACGTCGAACAACAACAGACTTTTGCCACAGCAGGATACCAAGCCAAGGAGACACACATGCGGTGTGAGAGCCACTGGACGCTGGACCCCACCAGCCCAGTGGAGATTGCTGTAGCAGGGACATTAACCTCCACATGCCATAAGCCAAATGAAGACGGAGAGAAGAGCCATGAAGACTACAACAACTATATGTTTGGTATTAAGCTGAGTAATTTATATAGGAATAACATTTAGGGAAAAAATAGGACCACAATTAAGTTCTCTTTTAGACATAATTATTAAACATCTAACAAGTCCTATAGATTTGCCTTCTGACGTCAGACGGAGTTACGCAGCAGATGTAAGACGTCTTGGGATTTGTTCCTTTTTATCTCTGTCATGAATAAGATCATAATTGTTGGAAAATGTTTCACCTGAGAAATTCAGGTTAAACAGAATATTAGCTAAAAGTTGATATCTAAAATATGAGTCAACAAGGCATTTGCCACTAATGTGAGAATATTTGGTTTTATGGTCTAAACTCTGCTCTTTCAACATTGAAGAGTGGGCAGCTCCGGGAACGTGGTGACTGTCAAGGAAAACGCTTGAGTCAGACGGGAGTACATGCTGGCTCTTGATTTTGTAAAACAGAGTTTCAAAGTACAAACAAATATAGATTTCACATTTACTAAATTCTAGAAATGTTTCTGTTGAAAACACTTGTACGTGAGGACAAAATTCCATGTGGCAAGATTCCATGTAGCGAATTGCACTATTGCAATTCCACGTGATGCTATGTTTAATTCAGACAACCCTTAAGAACGAGAGAAACCTCTCAAACCCAAACAAGCAGATCTACTATTCTGTAAGGTATAGCTCAACATGTAATTGTCTGAAATGTCTATTGATTTGGCACTCTATAAATCTCCTGTCATATGTAAATGAATAGACTATTCATTCACAAAAAAAAAAGTGTGGAATGTAGTAGAAATATTTATAGAGTAACAAATGTGTGTATATTGTTTTCCTTCCATTCAATCTCATTGAATGAACGGTCAACCAGCCTTCAAAGTGCACATGCTAATTCAACTCAACTGTCAATCTAACAGCTGACATCCATGGACTGTGACTTCTACTTCTCCTCTGTGTCAGCATAAAACCTGTACTAAGTGAACCTATACATGGTCATTGCAACTTAACCAGTCAGCCTTATTATATACTGTATGGTACTAGTATAGCTGTTTAGATTCTCTCTCCATCTAGGGAGAGCACCTTGGTGTATAAGAGGTGTCCCATATGACACTTCAGGGAGTCTTCTGCCCGACAGGGCAAAGCTCTGGCCAGCAGGCCAGAGCTCTCTGATGCTGATAATGCTGTTTCTCTGATGCTGAATCTTCTTCAATAAATGGTTGACTTCACCCTGACTACATGCGGTGTGAGAGCCACTGAACTGGAGCCCCCCAGCCCAGTGGAGATCCAACAGAAGCAGAGACATTAACCACCACAGGCCATAAGCCAAATGAAGATGGGCAGATGGAGGACAACGCCATGAAGACTACAACAATTATATGTTTGATATGAAGCTGAGTAATTTATATAGGAATAATATTAGCTAAAAGTTGAGATCTAAAATATGAGTCAACAAGGCATTTGCCACTAATGTAAGAATATTTGGTTTTATAGTCTAAACTCTGTTGTTTCAACATTGAAGAGTTGTCAGGCAGCTCCGGGAACGTGGTGACTGTCAAGGAAAACGCTTGAGTCAGACGGGAGTACATGCGGGCTCTTGATTTTGTAAAACAGAGTTTCAAAGTACAAACAAATATAGATTCACATTTACTAAATTCTAACTTTCTCATATCTCAGCGGAAAAGTTCTGTTTAAGAAAAGAAAAAAACAGTACCTGTGTAACTCAGGGTGCTATTTAATTATAGCTTCACGGGGGAACCGTGGTAGACTAGAAATACCTTGCATGATAGAAGGTGTTTGCCGTATAGAACTCGGACGTGTAATACCTTAAGTCAAAGGTGTTAGCCGTGGAACGCGGACGTATAGCTATTTAACATATAGCTATCATGTGGAAATCATGAATTAATTATTTAAATTGCTATATCAACATGTAATTGTCTGAAAGGTCTATTGATTTGGCACTCTATAAATATCCTGTTGTATGTAAATGAATAGAGTATTCATTCACAAAAAAAAAGGATGGAATGTGGTAGTAATATTTATAGTGTAACAAATAAGTGTACTGTATGTAGTCTACAAGAAAATCTCACTAGGCTACTACATTTAGATGTACCTGCTGCTGTCAATCTAACAGCTGACAACCATGGACTGTGACCTCCACTTCTCCTCTGTGTCAGCATAAAACCTGTACTAAGTGATACTATACATGGTCATTGCAACTTAACCAGTCAGCCTTATTATAAACTGTATGGTACTAGTATAGATGCTTAGATTCTATCTCCGTCTAGGGAGAGCACTTTGGTGTATAAAAGGTGTCCCATATGACACTTCAGGAGGAGTTCTGCCCAACAGGGCAAAGCTCTGGCCAGCAGGCCAGAGCTCTCTATGCTGTGTATGCTGTATGCTGTTTCTCTGATGCTGATGAATCTTCTTCAATAAATGGTTGACTTCACCCTGACTGGATATTAATATTTTTCTATCACAAAACAGCCTCGCAGGTGCGAGGCGTTGTGTGCTTGTAGATCAGCCGTTTTCACTACTTTTGTGCGATGGCCTGGTATGATGAAGCAGGGCTTTACTTTGCGAAAAAATGTACACATTTGAAACTTGGAGATACGAGGTTTCTGCCCGACCGTGACGATATTTATTATGTCGTTGCTGTCAGGCAGAAACCTTGTATCTTCAGGTTTTCAATTTCAAAATGTTGTTTTCTTTTTTGCAAATGAATGCCAATCTTCATCATACAAGAGTGTCACACAAAAGCAGTGAAAATAGCCAATCTAAAAGTGCCCAGTGCAATGCATCGCAACACAGTGTGAGCTTGATTTTCTTTTATAACAAAAGGTTTTGGATATACAGGTTTACTGCCCAACAACGACAATATTTACATATATGTACCTACTACCAATGTATGTATATACAGTGTGTGTGTACACATATACACACTCATGTACATACACATACGCACGCGGAAGTGAGAGGGTAAGCGAGAGGAGAGAAAGCGAGGCAGTGTGGGAGTAAAAGGCAGCCATTACATAATACATCCACTGAGTTTGTTGCATTACATGTTTTTTGGAGCAAGCGAGTGAGAAGAGGAAAGTGTTCAAATAGAATCATTTACACTCCCACGTGCATGAACTGATATATCAAGGACATGAGGGCAAGAGGCTGACAGCCTTCCAATTCCAACCAAAACGCTGGGATGTTTGTATGAGTTCTTAGTTGACCATTATAGTTCAACAAAATTAAATCTTCTCATTCTTCCATTCTTTCCTTCCAGGCATATTTTTCTTCTTCTCCCTCCCTTGACAAAAGAGCGCAATAGTGACTCAGCCTTCTGCAGTGGGTCGCGTTGAACATTCTGTTATTTTATTGAGGGGAAATCTGACAAATGTTGGCAGAACGAGCATGGGGTTATAACCGGAGCCACATGCTTCCCCTTTGCTCGTGGATGTATGGGGTCCATTTGTGTACATTTGTACACGCTCAGAGTTAAATTAACAGTCAGGATTTTACTGTGTACTGTATATACACAAACCAAGACACATGTATAAGCCCAGATGGTTTCAAACTGTTTAACAACCCATATGAACAACATTCCAATCATATGATCTGTCTCCTGGTTACATTTTTAAGTAATGTTGGGAAGCCGTTAGGTTAGCTACTTCGCTAAATAGCTACAGTAGCTAGCTAAGTATAACGCAGTTATCATTATGATAAAAAGTCAGCCTGATGCTAACCACAGCATAACATTAAACTATTAACAGCTGATGGGTCCAAGTGTTTTGGGTTGTCGTGTAGTAGCATCAGAACATTTGGAATTAAACCACCTGGCACAGTGGTTCTCAACCTACCTCCCCCCAGGGGGGTCCCCAAATTATTTTGGGGGGTCCCCAGATGATTAACTTAATGTGCAATTGTTTTCTCACTCAAAAGTAAACAAACCAACATAAAGTTTAAGTGTATAGATAGAGGATATCGGCACATTTCTAAAGTGACAATTTAAGGACTTTGTTTATACCCCTAAAATTACAAATTAAACATTGGCCAAATTGTCAAATATTAGAGGCAGAAATTGTGAAAATAGCCGATCTACATGCTCACAATAGATCGGCTATTTTCACAATTGAACCGTGTTATACAAAATGTAATGACTAAACTCTTGGTGCTTGTCACTATTTTGGGGGTCGCTGCCTGAAAAGGTTGAGAACCACTGACCTGGCAGGCTATACAGCACGCAGACAGAGTAGCAGACCATGCATCTTACCTCCTGAAATAACTGGGACATCTCACACACCAGACAGGAGTTTGATTGCATTTCGCACTTGTGTCTGTCAGAGAGGAAGAAGTCTCGCAGCAGCGGTGTGTGTGTGAGGGCCTGGACGATGCAGTTCATGAAACACGTGTTGCCCAGGTTTATCAACCCCCGTAAACCTGTCGGAAGGACAAGAAAAAAAAGAGAGAGAGAGAGAAAAGGGCCATATGTCACATGGTATTAATCAATGATTAATCCTGATTTGTACAACTGATGCCGATTGATGTTTGAAGGTAAAGGAGGGAATCGTCCACTGAAGATATTGTCTAATCTCTCGTTTCCCAGACTAGTAGGGGATTTTAGCTGTAGCCAAACTGCTTATTAGCAATTGAGAATCACAGAGAGCAACTAATGAGTCGGCAGCAAGCAGGAACCACCCACCCACACAGACCTGGCTCTCTTATCTATTGAGATTTAACCTGAGACTACCCACAAAAGTTCAGTTAAATATGGGTTCAACAACAAAGTGAATTTAAAGGAAGAGAAGACCAACGTGTAGGATTAGTGGTTCGTTTGACAGCTGCTGGGTTATGTCTTGCAATCAGTGTCTGTGACATAGAGAAACAAAAAACAACACTATGTGTGTTTGGGGGGGTCAGATGGAAAAGGACAGGGTTAAGGCCCTTTCCCACTTGGCGCGATAATGATATGTCGGCGACGGCGTTCACATCAATTATGACGGGTTTATCGTTGTGGTGTGGACGCTACCATCCACTTCAATTGAAAAACGATATTTTTTATCGTTATCACACCCAGTGGGAAAGGCCCTTTACTGTGGCTTTTCAGTGAGGACCAGTGAACTGTATGAGGAGCCGACATGATCCTGGGTCATTTCCAATGGGAGCAGGTTCGGTTCCATCGTGGGAGGAAATGATCCGTCAGCTGGGGTTTAAAGACTCCAGACTGGCCCTACTGCAAAGACAGCAGCATGCAAACACGCACATCACACGCACAACAGCTGCCATCAACCGGTCTGCTGCTAAACAGTCAAGGCTACGGACCAAGCCGGTAAGACAGACAGAAGTGGATTGGTTGGCTTGAATGACAAATGGTTGGACTGAGGGAGAGACGAAGACGAGAAAGTGGAACGCTTATACTGTATACAGGGACACGATCGTCCGACACAGAGGGTGTTAGAAACCAAAATTTACGGACCACAGAGAGTAAGTGAAGAGTGAAAAGTGAAGGATAGAATAAGATGTGCAGAGAAAGAGACAGACCCGCTGTGGTGCTGATCTCACTCTTTCTGTGTATGTTTGGTCTGCTACTCTACTTCGCGAGAGAGAGAGACACACTCGCGCGCACACGCACGCACGCACGCACGCACGCACACCCTTGTGTTGATTAGGATGTGAGACTCAATGCAATAGTCCATCACCAACCTATGGTACAGTTTGTAGTGATTTTCCTCCGCTTTGGATTGTGCCGTAGTAATTCTAGCTCCCTCTTGGTTGGCTCCCATGTTGTGAATTTCTCTCCTATGCCTGTGGATGCACATAGACACACAGAACATTTCTTAACTCATTGAGTGCCAGCCTATCACCACTAGAGGGCGCCCAGTGACCAGAGAATAATAGAGATATGCTGGTAATGCATGCCCAAGCCCTGGAGCCATGACTTTTTTTACAAAGGAAAGGACACTTTCCTTTGTGCATGTACAGGAAGAGGATGAAGTTAGCTTGAAGTTAGCTATTGGCTACCAAGCATTTTAGAAGCCTTATTTTCGTCAACTTAGCCATGATTAAACCTTGCACACCTCATGCATGGGAAAAAAACAGAGAAGAATGAGCTCTAAAAAATCCAATGCAATCCTGGATTGCATTGGAGTGGATTTGTGCAGTTTGTTCACAGCTTTCAAACAAAAAAATCCGATTGGAAATCCGTTCAGGCATTCTTGAGATAATCGCCATTATGTTTTACATGTAATGTAAACAAAAATGGCTGCCCTGTATGTTAGATGGGGTTGTATGGGGGTGGAACATGCAAAATCGCGATTGAAATCATGTTCACCAGATTTGATGGGGTCCAAAAAAAAAAAAAAAAAAATCAAAAAAAAGTTTTTCAAAAAAAAAAAAAAATTTTTTTTTTTTTTTTTTTTTTTTTTTTTTTAAAAGCCGAACTTGTTCGGGATCGGCACACTACGATACGCTAATAAAGCCGAACTAGTTCGGGATTGGCACTCAATGAGTTAAGGAGGCCCTGAAATACTAGACAGCCTTGCAGGGGAACGTGACGTATTGAAAGGCATCTCGGGGAGAGAAACGAAAGCAAATGTATTGTACCTTGCAGTTTCCAGGCTTTCCTCTGTTCTTCTTTGGCAATCTGCTCCATGTCTTTGTCGTATATGTAGTCTTGACAAACAAAACAATATATTCCACCGTATAATAAGTCTATCGCTGCAGAGAGAGAGAGAGAAAGGAGAGAGAGAGAAGGGGGGGGGGGGGGGGGGGGGTTAGGGAGAGAAAAGGCGAAAGGCACAATAATTACAAATGGATTTTTCAACTACGATGCGATACACCTTGGGTTTTATTCCACTGTCCCACGTCATTGGTGCCGCCCGCCTGGCCTCCAGACACCTTCTCTGCCCTGCATTTTCCACTCACAGGTCTATTGATCGGGGGACCTTTTATGTTTTTGTATTTCCATCTCAACGCCTCGTATTGTTCAAAATCCCAAGAAGCCACAGGGCGAGCAGCGGGAATAGGCTGATGCGTGTCCTCCTTCACCTCCTCCACCCACCCGCTCTGTCAGCTGCCCTGCCGTTGCCTCATACCCGATTTATACTTGGTTGTGCACCAAAAATAGCTCATCTACAAGCTCACGCCGTGTAGCAGCACAGCACGTTGTGAGCTTGTAGATCGTTTATTTTCGGCATGCGACACTGGCACGCAGACCGTGTATAAATCAGGCTATATTCTCTAAGCTCCACAGAGCATCGATACGTGGCTTCTGTTGCCATGACAACCTGTTTTTAGTGGTACCGGTCATTAGTCGGGTTTTGTTTTCTGGTCATTGTGTGTCCGATTGTTTTTGCCGTTACCCGAGCTCAGAATGTGAAATCAAAGCACACAAGAGAGTTGGATGGATGTGGATGAGAGTGGCTGAAGCATCTATGCAGAAAATGTGAATGCAGTTTGGCATGGGTCTTTATATTCCCTCGGTATTATGATTTGTATGTGTGGACTAACACTAACATGTCAGCGGAGCTGTGGGAGAATCCTTTCGCTTCATACCGAATGTGATAATGTAGGGTTCGGCTCCAATATCAAGATTTTTTATCCTATAATATTAAAATCGAATCAGAATACATTAATTACTTTTTCTTTTCATGTCAGACTGATTTTATCAAGCTGCATTGAAGTGTAAGATTCAAAATTTCTTGCACCATATACTCGTGGTCATATATGGCCTACTTGTGCGCCAGTAGAGCGCGGAAGTACTGCAGTCGGTGTTGGGTATACGGATATGCGACGACACTTGTTGGTTGGTGGTGACGTCACCGAGAACACTGCTCCCTTGTTGGCTAAAGGCCATGCCTTTGTACTGTCAGCCGGATACAGAGAGCTGTATGTGTGTGGGTGGGCAAGCTGGCACTCTGTTGAGGTGCCAACTTGCACCTTGTTATTTATATCAGGTCGCACTTGTTGGTGGGGACGTCACCAAGAACGCTGCTTCCTCATTGGCTAAAATAAAAGCCGTCCGGAAACATACAGCTGAAAACAGGCGGCACCGAATGCAATACTTGCGCAAATAATTAGTGGAGGTACTTCTGTGGCCTACTGGCATAATGTGCATACAAGCAAGTTTAGTGCTGATCGGTCCAGCTGTTTGTGAGATTAGCTCTGATGAGAGAGAGACCGACATACAGACCCTGGGCCACACTGTAAAAAAGGTTGGGAACCAGTGATGTAGTCTATATAGAGAGAAATAAACCCATCAATATGGCTGGCAAGAGCAGAGGAAGAGAGGAAAACAGAAGTGGGTGGATGAGGTGGATGAAACGAGTCCTCCCGAGGAGATCAACCACTCCTCCTTACAGAAAATGATTAGCATTAGCCAACATCTATATTGTCTCTCTTTTCTCTACAGAACCTTTATCCTTCATGGGATAATATCAAAATCATTGATTAGGGATTTTTGGGGTCTGTAATTAAGGTTGTGGGCTGGGCTTTGTCTCCCTAGCAGCTGTGGATTACGAGGTATCAAATCCTTCCCGCTACCACTGGATGAAGGGGAGTGGAGCGGCTTAAACCATGACATTTGACTCGCTACGGTGCTCCCAGTAAAATGGTAATGCACAGTGAGGTTCAGTCACTATAAAAAGCTAGGAGAGGAAGAGGTTAGCAAGCGCTACAAAAGTAATGCTGTAATCCCTCCCTGATGATGGCTGATACTGCAGAGGCCAGTGAACTGTTCCAAGTCATTGTGAAGTCGTAACTTGTAAAGCAGAGTAGTACTATTTCAATGTTCATTTCAAGGACCCCCAGTTTGATATGCCATTAGGCCACAGATGTGATATGTAGAGTGTGCGCAAATGAAAGCAAGTGGATCTATAAGGTTCCATTTATACACTCTGGGGACCATATTTTGCATGTCTATGGACTTAACCTAAGACCTGGAGGAGTGGCAAATGCTGTTTCGCTATTTCGAGTGGCCAAACAGCAGGTTAAGTTAAGTTATAACTATAAGACATACTTGAAATGCGCAAAATAGGGCCCTCAGAGTTACAGAATTGAATGGGTCCATTTGATTCCTAACTATCAATCATTTAGCTGGCAACCCTATGCAACCCACTCAAGGATCTCTGAAAACCAGTGATTTACATACACAATGTTGACACAATTCTGTCTCTGACTTAAAAGGGGACTACTTTGTGCCATTTTAAAGATTTCTTTATTTCCCCCACGATTATGAAACCCACATTTATCTAATGTAATCCTGGGCGCTACACTCCCTCTGCCAACCTGGGGAGACAACGGACTAACCTCATGCTCCTTCTATGCATGAGGAGTCCATGTTGCTTTTCACCTGACAGGGGGGATTTTCCACGGTTGGACGTAGCACGTGGAAGGAACAAGTTATTCCAACCAGTTTCTTTCCCCTCCATCAGGCGACCAGGATTACTGCATTTTTTTTGTGATGGTACCTACTCTAGGAGACACGGGGAGAACATGCAAACCCCACACAGAAAGGCCCTTTTGCAAACCCCACCTAGGGTATGGGCACTGATGACGCAGAAGAGAGAACACGCCCCCAGTGCCCACAGCATCCCCGGCAGGAATCGAACCCAGGACCTTCTAGCTGTGAGGCGACAGCACTATCGACTGCGCCGCCGTGCCCCCTGTTTTTTAAAGATTCTTAAGCATATCTGGAGTGACGCAAAGTCTCATGGGGCTTTTCATAGCAGCTGTGTAGATAAAACAGGCTCAGTCCCCCGTTCATAGAGGTTTTGGTGTTAGGCGAGGAAGGCAGGACTTACCTAGGTTGTGTCGCTTGTTTTTGGCGTGCTCGTGGATGTGCTTCTTGGTGAAACAGCCAAAGAAGACGCAGTAAAGACAAGAGTGGAGGCGGTTCAGGTGGGCGCCACACATGTGACAAATACACGACTTGGCCTAGAGGTGGATAGAGCCAGAGAGGAGAGGGGAGAAGGGAATTGAGGGAGACGGGAGGGAGGGGGGAGAGAGGGAGGCAATCAGTATGTAATATATATATAAATATATAGGCTACTGCAGCAGGACAGAACAGAGCATTTAGAGGGACACAGGGGCATAGCTAGATAGGGCAGAGTGGTTTCTCTGCTTGCATGCTGGGACTGATCATCATCCAGTCAGTCACAGAGTCACAACAGTTTGAGGGCGTGGTGTTCCATTAGGACTGATGGAACGGCAGACAAGTAGATCAACCCCATGTGGTCCCAACAGAAACAGCATCGCACCCTTTCTCGCACATACAAATACATGTGTGCGTGCACACACAAGAGTCTCAGATAGGATTTCATGCATGGCAGGGTAACTGAGAAAGGCAGAGTGAGTCTCTCACACACACACACACACACACACACACACACACACACACACACACACACACACACACACACACACACACACACACACACACACACACACACACACACACACACACACACACACACACACACACACACACACACACACACACACACACACACACACACACACACACACACACACACACACACACACGTATGTGAATTTGTTCGAGTGCAGCAGTCAGAGGTGACTGGAGGATTTGCACATTAGAAAGCCTCTCGTCTGTTGCAAACTAAGCTACTAACAATTATCTTTGAACAGGCATTCACAGGAGAGGAGAGAGTGATGCAGGTTGTGCGGAACACAGTAGGAGAGGGAGAAGTAGAATGTGTGTGTACAGTATATTATTCATACATCATCTTTAAAGCTTTGTCTGTACAAATGAGAGGGAAAAGGAGGAGGAGAGGAAAGGGATCTTTTGTAGATGGGGAAAGCTTGTGGATCGTAAACTAAGGTCAATATGAACATTCACCCCACATGATATCACGATTGGTTTTCCTCTTTGGCTTGGAGAGAAGGAGTAGCACATGTGACCCGAGCATGTGAAGAGAAGAAGGTAAGGCAGACAGATGAACGGAGACATCTCTCAAAGGACGAACAAGGGTCACAGCAAACATGCTTACGTTCCTGGAGAGGAATGCAATATTCTGTTCTGTGTGTGTGCTGTGCGCACATGTATTTCTCACATGTGCAAGTATGGAATGTGTGCCTATGTAATACCTGGAGGCTCCAAGAACAGAGCTATGAATAGACCATAGAACTACCTCTGGTCCTACTATAAAACCGACCCACGTGCTGCACTACTCTCTCTCAACACAAATCCAATTCCCCCTGCATCTAGCAGGTTGTCACTGCAAAACCATTCAGCAGGCACTCTGGTTAATGAATGCAGCAGCACGGGGCGGATGGGCGAGCTGGCAGGCAAAGACGACTCGAGGTGGACAGCCGGCTGCTGAACTCGGAGCCTTAATTACCACAGAGGCTTTGGGAGGCTGTCCTTCAGAGCATCGTCTGATGAGTGGCTGTGAACAGCGAACACGGACTGTGGGGTTCCTCTTAAACTACTGCACAGCTCTAGCAGTAAAGCAAAGTCAATTGTGACTGGGAAGCATGTGGATGGTAATACTGTATGTAACACATACAGTGAGGCCCAGTAGGTAGGATATATACCTCTTGAAGAATACCCAACTGAGGTAGACCTTAACCACTTAAACCCTCTAGTCTTAGTGAAACAGACCTGGCTACCGCTGAGTTGCAACTGTACTTGGATAGCTTTCTTCCCTCTGTGCCAAATTGCTTTACCAAAATTAGCCAATCTACAAGCTCCCAATATCGATGGTGGGGTTGAAGTTGTTGTCTCCACCAGCCGGAGGCATGGGGGAGAGTATGTTTTCCCCTCCGTCCGTCCGTGCGTGCGTGCGTCCGTGCGTCCGTCCGTCCGTGTGTCCTCGCAGTTTGTGTGCAGCTAATCTCAGTCGCCGTTGGCCCGGTCGCTGCCAAAGTGAGCACACACATTCCCTGGATGCCAATCTAGAACCTCTGCCCTAAATTTTTCAAATGGGCCTTTTCTAGCGCCACCTAGTGGCCGATGTTCCCAAAACACATTTCTGTGCACTACTCTTACAGATCTTGTCCAAAAATCCTACAAATCGGTAGGCAGTATCTCGACAGTCATGTGATAGACACGGATCTGTCTGATTTTGCATATTCTATCCTGATTGGCTAAGATTGGCTTCCAAAGTTTGTAGGGTTGAGCCGTTTTGAACAAAATGCCTCAAATCCCAAACGCAAAGTGCAATTATCATGAAATCGCGCACACACGTTCCCACTAGGTCGAGGAAGAAATGCCACTTCAAATTTTTGAAATCAGCCTCATGGTGGCGCTATAACAGGCCGATTTGTGGTTTTACCTATAACTCCACCTTTCAGTTTCAAACTTTGTAAGCGCACTCCCTAGAGTCCAAGGAAAAACCCTTTCCCTGCATTTTTCACATCAGCCTTTTATAGTGCCACCAGGAGGCCGACTTATGTAAAACACATTTTTTCCTATTATTCCTTGAGATTTTATCCAAAAATCATGCAAATCGGTAAACAGTATCTCTATAGTCATGTGATCAAGTCCGATCCATCTGATATTTCATATTCCATCCTAATTGGCTAATATTGGCTTCCAAGGTTTGCAGGATTGCTCAGTTTTTGAACAAAATGCTTCAAATCATCAACGCAGCTTTCGATTACCGTGAAATTTGTCAAACATGTTCCCACTATGTCAAGGAACAAATGCTACCCTTTTCACGGTGGCCTGTTATAGCGCCACCAGCAGGTAGACTTTAGCAAAACACATTTTTGGAACACAATGCTCAAATAATGCATGCAGTGTCCGATTGCCATGAAAGGTCTAAGGTGAAGAACATATGCCAGCCTATTTACATTGGCCTAATATACAGTAGCACCACCAGGACGCATGGCCTGGTGGAGACCTGTGCTCGGAAGAGCACTGCTTCTAGTTAATCTCTTCTTTTGGACTATTCAGCTAAATTGCTTGGATCATTTACATAAAAGTAAGACAATCCCAGACAGCGATGCTCCTCCTTACACACAACCAGACCACAGTGGGTTAAAGCTCACCCACCTTGCCATCCTTAAGAGTGCTGATATGAAATAGAATTACTATGATTAAAAGAGGAATAGAGGAAAGGCTGTGGATATTATCGCAATAATCAAAATCCATGATCCCGGGGGGGAACATTTGCCAAAAAATAGCAGATCTACAAGCCTCTCCCAATGATGTACAGTACCTTCTTTTCAAGTTATTTTCACTACTTAACACACAGATTGTGTAGGAATTATATGGGAGTTTAGCTAGGCTAGCCTACGAGCGAGTGCGAGAGCAAGAGGTCCCACAACACTGAAAACAGTTCAGCATCACTTTTGATGTGTCCAACTGTAGTCGCTCCATTTCCACAAGCTGCTACAACACACATGTACTACAAACACATCTATAAAATGTACTAAACTAGTACGCATCTTACGCATCGCGAGGCGTTGTGTGCTTGTAGATCGGCTGTTTTCTATAGTTTTGTGCGACAGTCTTGTATGATGAAGCAGGGCTTTGCTTTACCAAAAGAAGTACACATTTGAAACTTGGAGATACGAGGTTTCTGCCCGGCCGACAGTGACGATATTTTAGTGATAATGTTGTGAGGAAAACGTTGAGATAATAGCCATTTTGGTTAGAACTGACTGAAAATAACTTTGTACTTCAAGTTTAAAATTATACTCAATATTTTTTCAAGTGTCCAAATAAATTCCAAATATTAACAAATTATCTTGCGGCACTAGGCCTGGGGCGGTATGGACATTTTGTTACCGCGATTACCGTCTTCCCATTTACCGCCGGTACTGCGGTAATTACCGCACCCCCATATCTATTAATTAAGCTTTGGCGATAAGCCAAAATATTGCAATCATCTTCCCAAAAGTCGCCTCTCCACAGTGGAGAGGAGACACAGCCTGACTGCCCGAGTTATACTTCTCTGTACAGCACAGCGGGTCTGGCTTTCAAAGGAGCAGATCTACAAGCTCACAACACATCGCATCCGCGACGCGTTCTGAGCTTTTAGTTCTGCACTGTCGGGTTACCATAGTAACGTAGGCTAGCTACTTGGGCTTTTCAGACACGAACAGCTGTGTGAACAAACCAGAAGAGGAAGGGTAGTCAGATCGTGTACAGTGATTCTGTAAACTCACGTCACGTCTCAACTCTCAAATCGCAGTGATTGAGTGCTGCTATATACAGGTTTTAGTTACAAGACTTGACAGAAAAGGTTATAAAATCGCCGACGCGCCGTACGGGACACAACGTGCGACGCGGTGGAGAAAGTAAAATAGTTTCATTTTCGGTTTTACTCCACGCGGCCCGCGCTCCGCCAGTAATCCGTATGAATAAAAAAAGATATGCCACAACACAAGGTATGTATTAACATCCTTGTGTCGAGTGGATTACAGATAAAGTGTATGCTGCTCCGTACCCTGCTCTGTGCACTGTGTGCAGGGCGTGATTCCTAAACCCACCAGGATTGAGTTAAGACCCGCCTCACTCCTGGAAGTCCTCGCGTTTCCACGAGGCGGGTCTTAACTCAAGCCTGGTGGGTTTAGGAATCACGCGTGTGCAGGTCTGTGTCTGAGTGACGTATGTGGCTTCCAACGTGTGGTACACGGCCCAGAGCAGAGCGGCATGGAGCGCATGCGGTCCTCGCTTCTCCCCCGTTTTAAAACTCGCTTGTTTTCCAATAAAAAATAGACTTTTTTTTTGTCTTTTTACCGCGGTAAGCACAATGACACCGCGGTAGACCTCGGTATACCGCGGTACGGCGGTTACCGCCTCCAACCCTATGCAGCACCCCTGGACTGCCGTCGTGGCACCCCAGGGTGCCCCGTCACCATCACCCACTTTGAAAACCCCTGATATACTAAGGTTATTCTCTTTTAACCAATGAGGGAGCCGCGAACCCACACTGTTTCGTAGGAACAGTATTTCTAGTAACTAATGCAATACAAAATAAATTGAGTTTCTCGTTACTAACGCAATACGAGATACACATAGTTTATCTATCTATAAATGCGACAAATCTCTGTCTGTTTGTTTGTAATCCGCGTATCTCGAGAACCGTTCGTCCCACCGGCTTCAGATTCGGCACGCGCGTTCCCCGCCGCCGCGCGGAGTGCAGTGCCAGGCCTCGACCCGACCCGACTCGCGGTTTTCCGAAACCGGCGCGAAACGTTCGGAATCTCCTTATGCGGAGCTGATTGTTGACATCAGGCTGTTCCGGAGGAAATCGGCGCAAGCGCTGAGTCATTGTGACATCACTTCATAAAAGGCTCTGACATCACGTACGCCACATGAGTCAACACAAAATCTCTGTGAATGTGTATGTATGTATGTAATCCGCGTATCTCGAGAACCCTTCTTCCCACCGGCACGCGCGTTCTCCAGATATGGGCATAAAGTCTGACATCAGAGTTTTCCGCAACCGGTACTGTGTGTGCAGAGATCTTCATATATGGGCATAAGTGGACAAAGACAAACAGATGGTCAAAACGGGTCCTATGACAACAGGTATATTGGGGTTTGCATTAAAGGGTGGGGCATTCATGGGGTTTGCATTAAAGGGTGGGGCATTCATTCCCTATTTCAAATTCGGCACGTGCGTTCCCCACCGCAGCAGGTAGTGCAGTGCTCGGCCTCAACCCGACCCGACCCACGATTGTTTGAAAAAGCGACAGAAATCTCATATATGGGCATAAAATGGACGCAGATAAACAGATATCTCCATATATGGCATATATGGGCATACAATGGATGCAGAATCACAAAGATCTCCATATACGGGCATAAAAGGGACACAGACAGACAGATACAGAGATCTCCATATATGGGCATAAAATGGATGCAGATAGACAGATATCTCCATATATGGGCATATATGGGCCCAGAACTATAACTGCAGTGATCTCCATATATGGACATAAAATGGACACCGACAGACAGATACAGATATCTCCATATATGGGCAAAAATGGACACAGGCAGACAAATGGTCAAAACGGGTCCTATGAAAACAGGTATAATGGGGTTTGCATTAAAGGGCGGGGCATTCATTCCCTATTTACATTGTTCCGAGTTGGCCAGGTCGCCAACTAGACGCTGGGCCGCCCGAAGGGCGGCCCAGCTTCTAGTTATTACTAATGCAATAAGACAAGATAAGTGATACATTTAGTGTTGTGAGCAAACGTTACGTTATCGAGGTTGCTGGAACGATTTTTTATCTTGCCAGCATGTCTCATAATGACGTTTTTCAGTTCACATAAAATCAAACCAGTTTAAGCTCATAAACTGGAGCTGACAAACCAGAAAACCTATAAAGTACCATGCATAGTAGTACATAAGGACCGCAGGAATACAAGCGTTGTAGATCGGCTATTTTCACTACTTCTTAAACATTTGTTTTCTAATTTATGGAATTTCTTTGATTTGTATGTGAAATTACATGAAATCTTTTTTTAATACAAATTTGAAAATGTTTTGAAATATTAAAAACAAAATGTAGGAAACAATTCAGGGACCCATAAAAATGTGTCTGCGACCCAGAAATGGGTCCCGATGCACTGTTTGGGAACCAGTGCTTTATATATATATACCAGTGCTATTATATATAATGCTTCACTATGAGCATTGCAGCTCCAATACCTAAAAATGTCTTCTAAATCCTAATAGTTTTCTGGAAAACATGTGTTTTTTTAAGATCTGTTTTTGGGCTTTTAGCATGTATTTGACCGTGGACTCCCGTCTCAAAATATTTTGTTCTAGGGACCCCCCAAGAAGCAAAGATGTGTTTGCTTGTTCACTTTACAAGAATATACTGTATATATTCAAAGATTTGCACAAATTATATATTTTTCAAAAATAGCATATTTACAAGCTCATAGCGCTGGCACAAGCTCATAGCGCAAGTTGGCACTCAGTCGAGGTGCCAACTTGTGCCTTGTTATTTATAACAGGGCGCACTTGTTGGTGGTGATGTCACCAAGAACGCTTCTCCCTCATTTGCTAAAGGCCCTGCCTTTGTAAAGTCGGCCGGAAGCAGACGTCCGGAAACAGACAGCAGCGAACACAGTACTTGCACGCTCTGCTGGCACAATAAATAAAGGTTAAAGAAGTGGTTACATGTCACAGATGCGTCCCCCGTCTTAATGGGTTAATGCATGCTATTCTTCCCAGTTCAGCTCTACACTTAACAGGTGCCCTGGAACAACCTAGGAGTCGCCAGTGCAGCGCTAGAACTCCCGCTACGACTGGCTTCCGGCCCGCAAACGCGGCCAACAGTGTTTATCTGGATGCCTGACCAAGCCAGGCACACAGGAGAATTTGGTGCCCAAATCTCTGTGGTGGTGGGCAGGAACTTTATCTCTGTGCCACCCGAGTGCTTGCCTAGAACCCTTCTTTCTGCTAACTACGAGTGTGTGAACAGGACATCTTATATCCCATAATTTTAATCAGTGCTCACACTGTTCATAATGAAATACTTCATGGGAGTTGTCAATCGGATTGATTTCATTCAGAATGAAAAGAAAATAGGCTCATGTCACCGTTTTCCATTTGTGTGCATAGAGTGCTGGGTAGACTCGTAAACCGCCTCCTCCTGGAGCCACATTCTATTTGCTCACCAGGAAGAGCAATTGAATCAGAATTGCAGGAAGAGGCAGGTTTACGAGGCTAAGTGCAAGGCAGGTTAATAGTCAGGGAAAATTAGCAGAATACCTGTCAAATCTGGGAATAAATTCCTTACCAAACAATGTCTTCACCAATGTGTTCCTAAAGGTGTCTAGTAACATATCTAACAAAGATTGAAATTCAACATCCCTGGCAAAATGTTTGATAGCTAGGGTAATTCTGGGTCTCATTCACTTACTATACACTGTACTATAAGGGGAAAAGAATCACTCACAAAAATATGCTTTAAGTGGGATGTGAGGGGTCTAACTAGGTGTTTTTAAATATTCTGAATTCATTGCAAGCATTTGTTTTGCACGAAAAACATTCCTTGGGCCAAAAGTGATGACTCATCACTAAACCATTGTTTTTTTTGCGTCTGATTTTGGCCCAAGGAATGTTTTTCGTGCAAAACAAATGCTTGCAATGGATTCAGAATAATTAAAAACACCTAGTTAGACCCCTCAAAGCTACTTAAAGCATATTTTTGGGAGTGATTTTTTCCCTTATAGTACAGTGTATAGTAAGTGAATAAGACCCAGAATTACCCTAGCTGTTAAATATTTTGCTAGTGATGTTGAATTTCAATCTTTGTTAGATATGTTACTAGACACCTTTACGAACACATTGGTGAAGAAATTGTTTGGTAAGGAATTTATTCCCAGGGTTTTATTAAAATTCCCTGACTATAAAAGGGAAGTGGTGGACAGTTAGGCATGGTTAGTTACCATGCCTCCAGATCAGACCCTTTTTATGTTTGACTGAATTTTTAAATTATGTTCAGGAGGTATATTCAAGCTAAAAAATAAATAAAAGGGGGAAGCTGAACGTTAAGCTTTCCTTGGCTCAATTGGTGTGTTGCAATGTTGTTTTTGACAGCAAATTTTGATTTAGTTTTAGTCATAGTCTTTTGAATAAAATGTCATTTATTTTTAGTCATAATTTAGTCACCAGTCACAAGTTTTAGTCGACTAAATATCATAAGATTTTAGGTAACTAAATCTACAGTTGATTTAGTCAACTAAAATGTATTTTGGCAGGCCTTGATGGCATCGTAATAACTGATTTTACACTTGGTTGTGTGCTGAAAATAGCAGATCTACAAGCTCACAGCACGCAACACCTGAGAGCAATCAAACATAAAATTACCCTCTTCTCCACTAGTCCCTCCCTAACGTTTTAGTCTAGTTTTTATTTTGTTGACGAAATAGTCAATATATTTAGTCTTAGTTTTAGTCATCACAGCTTATTTTTTATTTCGTTTTCGTCAGTGAAAAAAACGCAGTCGACAAACATTTTTCGTCATAGTTTTAGTCGACAAAATCAACACTGGTGTGTCGGTACTGAGGCAGTGGGCACTGTTGAACATCCAGTCAACATGTGAGAGACGGGGATTGTGGGAGAGCTCTCCCTCCACACAGTAAACTCCTCTGTGTTAAGAGTGGTCTACTCTAATCAAAGCCTATTGGGGGTGCAGGCCTGTCACGATGAGTCACCCAGTGGGCAGGAAGAGTGAGAGCAGGGGAGGAGAGGAGGTGTGGAGCAGTGTGAAAGAGACATGAAGTGGGAAAACCATAGCTAGCATTGCCAAATGTATCCATTTTCAATCCCTATTGTACTGGGTGAAAACTGAGTCAGTGCACACCATAAGGAAGACACACACACACACACACACACACACACACACACACACACACACACACACACACACACACACACACACACACACACACACACACACACACACACACACACACACACACACACACACACACACACACACACACACACACACACACACACACACGTTATGAACCCAACAACCCTGTACAAGCACTGTTTCTACCTATAGACATCTGGTGGCTAGGAATACAATGCCAGAATATAACACCACTGGGACAACAATGCTGGAGCCCTTTTGTTCGACTAACAGAAGAATTTCAGCCGCTCAGTTTCACTTCCTTCTCTCTGTAGATGACACATCGTGGCACAGAGGCGCTTTAGCTGGGGAACACACAACCAGGGATAAATTACGAGTCAGATCTGCAAGTGGCCTGTTGCAAAACCACAATAAGTGACTATGTGAAGAAATGAGGAGTAGGGACGAATTATATTTGAAGAAATGTAACCACTTGAACCATCACGTCCCTATTCTGTTATCTGTATTTTCGCAAAATTGATTTGGTGTAGAGGAAAGGTTTCTTAGCAACCGTTATTGCCGCGGCTGCTCAGTCCATACTGAGTGCATTGCAGATTCTGACATCAGTAGGTGGAGATCCCTGATATTCTGGCTATGCAAGTCAGATTCAAGTCAGGTTTACGTAGCATGTCTCCACTCTGCATATATGAAAAAAAATACCGTATAATTCCGAATATACCACGACTCTGATTATAATACGACCCCTATTTTTCAAATATCATTTTGGGGAAAAAAATGTATAAAGAAAAATAAATATTATAAAATTATCATAGAAAAACTCCTACAGAGATAACATTCTTCTGTATTGTATTGTGTTAACCACCAAAGTCAAATGCTATTCAATAACAACATTGTGTTTCTGGGTTGCTGCTATAGCACCACCCATAGGATGGAGTGCCGACTGGAGACGTTATTTTTGTGACACCATATTTCTTGGCCGCTTGGCAGTTGTTTGTTGACTCTGCCGCGTTGATAATCATTAATTTAAAGTTGGCATCATAACTTCGCCTCTGTTGTTTGCTTACTTGTCCAGCTTTAGAGCCACTTTGTTCAAGACGGTCGCATTGTTGTTGTTCCTCCATTTTAAATCACAGCTGACCGAGTACATGCGTGCACGTGTGTTCCCTGTTTTGATTCACTCGCCTACTGCGGTTACTTCAGTAATGCCGTACCGGTGCCATCTGCTGCCGCGGATGTTTAATTACAATGGAAAATGTCTAAGCGCCGAATATAAAACGACTCTCTATTTTGAGGATATGTTTATTAGAATAAAATATCGTGGTATATTCGGGCCAATACGGTAGCTCCACCTGGAAAGAATGCATCATTCTAGCAGCGATTAGGGTGTTTCTAGAAAGGGAAATAAGGCAGTTGTTCAATACTATGGTTACTTGACATGATACCATCGTGAATACAAAATGTGTGTGACATACATATCATATCTATCTGTCTAGCTATATATACAATTGAATAACTGGCCACGCCCACTTTGAGGCAATGGTAGTGGTAGTGTATCGGTAGGAATCGCCATTGATTGGCTAGGCTGCTCACGTGCCTACGGCTCACATGCTCACGTGAGCACAACACAAGTAGGCTAATAGTTAGCTAACAATTCATGCACTTAAGTATTTGTAGTCAATCACGGTAATGTCCACATTCCAGTACTTAAGAGACTGAGTTCCGTTGACATTTCCATAATTTGCGTGTCATGTACACCCCAAATAAACCGTATTTGCCAGTTACCTGCCGTCCCCTCCATCGAGGCAGCCCACATAATAGGGCGACCACACATAGGGTGACGCTGTTTAACACGCTGCACCACTCTTGACAATGTCGCAGTTTCTATTAGCGTCACACCGATTATTCTTGTTCACTAGCACACCATTCTTCACCACACAAAAACGGATATACGCAACTGTGTGTGTGTGTGTGGCTCAATTTCATAGATCCATTTCATCTAATAACAGGCCTTCATCAACTCATATTTCCATAAAGCACCAAATACTGACAATTCCCAAAAATGACACCATGAACACACAGATCATCATCCTGTTGTCCCCCGTACCTGAGGGATTTCTATTTGACAAATAATTATAGTATATAGGCTATATTCTACACTACTCAATATGCTGGTGACAGCGACTAGATTTAGGGCGGCAAACCTGCCCGAACCTCTACACTACACATTTACACACACACACACACACACACACACACACACACACACACACACACACACACACACACACACACACACACACACACACACACACACACACACACACACACACACACACACACACACACACACACACACACACAATATACAGGTCAAGACCACACGGTGCAGTAGACAGACACATGCTACTGTAAATAAACACAGCTCCACACAGGCTGTGTTTTGGCTGGGCTTTTGTTGGCCATGGGTGGATTGTGATGACAGTGCAGTAGAGGACATTCATAGCTGCAGACACTAAGCTTTGTTTTCATTTAAAATGACCTGTTAGCAAGCCAACCGTCTGTGTGTGTGTGTGTGTGTGTGTGTGTGTGTGTGTGTGTGTGTGTGTGTGTGTGTGTGTGTGTGTGTGTGTGTGTGTGTGTGTGTGTGTGTGTGTGTGTATGTGTGTCTGTCTGTCCAACCCTTTTTTGGGGTTGCCCTTTCAGGCCCTCTTAAGTCTAATTCATACTCGTTTGCACTGTTGCTCTCTTCGAAAATATCAGATTTTCAAGATAACAAGCTCAGAAGTTGGCTTGAAAATCTATTATTTCAGATGATCAATTGATAAAGCATAAATTGGGCTTTAGTCAATTTTTTCACCCCAAAGGAGAGATTCTGTTGTTTCTCCTGCAATGCACCAGGACGTCTGAATCAAAAACAAGTGGGCATGCCAATACCACGCCTTGCTCTTAAGCCTCCACCCCTTCTCCAGGGTAGGAAATCCATCTCTCCCCCGCTCTCCCTCTGGTTCCCATGCTCTCTATTCTTCCTCAATGTCAGCAGTCCTTCGTCTCCCCGCCCGGGGCTTTTAATGTACTATTAGATCACCTATTGATCAGCCCACTGGCTCAGATGACTGGAACAAGTGTCAGACAGGTAGCTAGCCAGCTATCGTGCTGATCTGGGCTGCTGCGTCTCCATCTGGGAATGCACTCATTGCCAAGCGGACCACGCCAGGCTCTCTCAGCCCAGGACAGAGGCCCACAGATATTCAAACAGGCTGATTGATGGTGGTAGAGGTCCTGACTGAGTGAGGACACTTGGTTATAGATCTCATATAAGGAATCGAAGATCAGATCGTTTTACAGGATGGGTCCGATAGATCTGCAAATGGGTCCGATGACGATGAAGGAAGTGATCATATTGCATCCCATGTTTCGCCCGGCCCAATACTCTGTTTGACTAGCAAGCGAGAAGACCAGACTTAACCTTGTTGGTTTGGTTTGTCACCTCCACTGGCATTCTATCAGTCTTTTCTCAAGGATCCCTCCTCTGCTCTGCATTCAGACTGATGCATTCATATTCAGACAGAGCTGAATGGTGATGTGCAGGGCATGATTAAGGAGTAGAGAATCCATGGTGGTGGTGAGGGTAATGATGATGATGACATGGACAGCGCACTACAGCTGCTGCAAAGGACCGACGGTAAACTGAAAGCAGAGTCAATGCAGAGACAAAGAGCTCAGCTTATTGGCCTACGAGAGCAGTGACTCACTGGGCCACCTCACATGCTATAAGCCACGGCTCGTTCAGATCTGAGCCTCACATGTAGTGTGTGCACTGTGCACACACTTTGTCCTAGTAGGGATGGGGGCGGGTACACAAAGAATAGACTACTATACAATTTGTTTAAGACTAATTGACCGAAAATTAAAAATTACTCGTATATATATATTTTTGTGTTTTTGTCTTTGCTGTGTCTGCCTTTGTCTTATGTGTAGGTGTTTTTTAGTTATTTGTCAAGAAAAGAGACACTGGGATCAAATGCTGATGCAAATCCAAGTACCGTATATTGTATGTATCCAGCTGTACCCAAATAAGTGTGTATGTATCCCTATTCTTAATTTATGACCAGCATACTTGCCTGTAAAATCACAGGTAGGACTGGGTGATATGACTTAAAATCAATATCACTGTTATTTCAAACGTTTGCCTTGATTACGATTAATACATGATTAACAAATGCTCTACTAGAAAAGTCTGCTCCTAGGTAGGGATGAGAATCGAGAACCGGTTCTTGTTGAGAACCGGTTCCCGGTGGATCAATTCCTTGGAATCGTTAAAGTCCTTAATGATTCCGCTATTGATGTCGTTGTACATGCGCTATGACGTCACAAGCGCGATACGCTGCCTTGTTTTGATTAGACCCGCTTTTCTTTCAACGTGTCATCTAGGCAGAGGCGTTCTAACGTCTGGCTGTATTTCACGAGAATGTGCATGTTAATGCCACACTGTCATTGGCTGCACCGTTCTGTGCCCGAGCTAGAGTGCCCTAAAAGTTTGTTTTGCAAGCCACCTGTATGCACGATCTGACTGCCGTCATTCAAACGAGGCGCCGCTGCTGTCCAATGTGCTCTATGTTTGCTAAATGCTGCCCTATAAATCACATGTGCAGAAAGAAAAGCCTGTAAATCCTTTGTTCCAAACTATAGAAGACGCACACAAGAAAGCAGCCGACATTGATCAGCAATTTTCACTATTTTTGTATGCCACATGTAGGACAAAGTATAATACAGGGTTACGTGGTTAAAAAAGGGGGAAGAAAAGCTTCTTGATTATTCAATTAACCTGCATGAACAAGATTAAGAGTTATTGGTTCTAAATATAAGAGTTATTGGTTCTAAATATCAGTTTCTACATCTAACTCTAATCACAGGGACACACAGACATTTCAACTCACACAGAGGTTGTGGGCACGCTGCTGGTTAACAACATCCCATCTATATTTAATAGGAACAGGGCCGGGCGAGGCAGATGCTCTTCTACCCAGACAGTACACACTAGGGATGGGACGATATCAAAATTTCATATCACGATTATTGTGATGATATTATCGCGATAATCTAAATCCATTATCCTGGGGCGGAAGATTTGCAGAAAAACAACGCATGGCAATGCAACGCGTTGTGAGCTTGTAGATCGGCTATTTTTTGGCAAAGACATTTGATACAGAGTGAAAAAAGACTGTAATAAGTACCTATATTATAAGTGGTACTGGATATGCAGCTCTGCAAATAAAAGGTGAATCAATCCCAGTGCATGACGGAGGACGATATCACAATAAATTAAATCTCCACGATACGATTATCGTGAGTGTTTTTTATCACGATAAACGATAATATCGCTTATCGTCCCATCCTTAGTACACACTGACCCCAGCCCATTGGGGCATTGGGTGAATGATGACACCCCTCCAACCGCCCCCCACCCACGCACACACGCACACACACACGCACACACACACACAACCACCGCCACCCTCCTCTCATTTCCTCCTGATTCCTCCCTGAAGACCCTGATGCTTGTCCGTCTGTCCGGTCATCCATAGTCTCACTGTCTGAGCAAGCCCTGACAAGACACCCTAAAGACGGTTAGCTTTCTGGGCTCTTCAGATCTCCTCCCTCCATCAACTCCCATCTATACAGATCTCAGACGGCAGACAAACACATGACATGTAGTCTATATACGGTATTCAGATTCCGACCTTGTCCCAGTGATGTGTGGGCAAGGGAAGGGATGCGGGGGTGTGGAGCGTGTAACGTGACCCCATACTGTCACGGCAGAGTGCTATGATGACCCCATGAGCTGCACTAGAGCGTGTGCCTCAGCCGGTGGGATTTAGCCCCACACACACAGACACACACACACAATCTCTAGGAATGGAGATAAAAGAGAATAGAATGTGCATGGAGAGGATCTACGCAGAGATGCTCAGAGAGCTTTGATGCTGTGATCAAATGAGGTGCTTGATGCTCCTTAGGAGAGAGGAACATCTGAGGAAAAACAGTCATTAGAGACACGTTGGGCTTCTTCACAAATTCTACAGATCAGAGGCCCATGGCATAAGCAAAGCAGAGAGCAAAAGAAGAGCAAAATGGCTTCAATGTGAATATGGTGAATTAAGACCATTTGACCATGTTTACATTGTGGCCATTTTGCTCATACTAGGTGGGTGGGTATGAGCTAAGAGCAAAATGAGCATCAAATTAATATGTTGAATGCAAAGCAAAGATAAAGCACACACTTGATAACGGTCACAAAGAATCATGTGTGTGAATAGTACAGAGAGCCCGAGATACCTAGTTGTGTCTTAAGTGTTGACATATTCAGTCTGCCTGCACACAGATAGACAGGCACACTGCTATGGTTTGTGTTGTGTGAAGGGTCGTGCTACACAGTATTAAGTGAGGGACAATAACATCAACCTGCCATAATTGTTAATTATTAGATTTCTAACTTCAAAACACTATGTCCTGCCATATCGACATCTGTGACCTCCCCTTCAGAGAACAGGAACTCTGCCCGCACTGAGCCAATGTGGCCGTGACCAGGACTGTTTTTCCCGGCAAAATTACGTCATCTTCATCCTTCCGTATACGTGTCTCCCAGATCATACACAACCAGCCAATCACAGCGCGGATCATACACTGCCGGCCAATCACAGCGCGTCTTGCCGTCTTCTCAGGAAGTATCTTGCCTCAACATAACAACAGCATTTACTCTGGTGAAGGCTGGGTGAAGGAGTCCGTAACTCCCGAACGCCTGATCGGAGAGGGATGCGGGACGTCTCTACAGATGCGTCTCGGCGAGGCGAGGCGGACGCGGTGGACTGGAGGCCTGGTCCGCGGCAAAAAACGCAGACGGGACCGTGGTTTGCTATACCGCTACTGACCACTAGCTGAGCAACTTATAGCTTTAAGTCAATCAATATAGCGAATATTTTGGATTGTTTTTCTAATCAACTGAGCAACTATTGGAGATAATATATCTTGCCAAATATTAGCATCATAACAAGGTAACAACCCTAACCGCTACCAAAGTTTAGCGTTTTAATGATTTAGACAAAATGTAAAAGATTTAAAGAAGGGTGACAGGGTCTGTTTTGGAAAATCCAATCGGAGCATTTTTCGCTGTTTGTTTCATGACGAACAAGCTCGTCTGTGTCTTTCGTCTCTGTCAATGTGCCGTGGAGAGTCGCCGGATGATGTTACACACTCTCAGAGCTGGTGACCGCATCGCCGGTGTGAGTCGTTGCATGGGTGATGTTACACAGACTTTGTTGGGTTGACTTGCTCCTTCAATATAATGATTTCTTTTTTTTAATGGTCATCATTAACCATTAGTGTTTACCGATAACCAATTTCTTAACGGTTAAACGGTAAGGGTTAACTGTTGGCTATCCCTAAAGCAATTAACAGGTCTATGCACAATGTATTGCTGCTGCTGTATGACAATGGTGTGGTTCAAGAGACCCATGAGTCTGAAGCACGTCCACTAGAGCACTGTTTCCTAAACAGTGGGTTGGGACCCTTTTGTGGGTCACGGACCAATTTTCTTTTTAAATGAAACAAATGTAAAATAATTGTATACATTTTATGAATTAAAAAAAATATATACAATTATGTAGAAGTGTTTTAAATAGCTGATGATACATAGATCTGCACTAGTTTGGGTCCCGAGCAAAACGGTTAATCTCTTTTTGGGTCTCAACCTGAAAGGTTTGGGAACCACTGCGCTAGAGGCGCTAGAGGACTTAGTTGTGACATCACTGTTGAATCCTTGGTATCATTGTTCTAGTGGGCATGTCACTCAACACCACCAAACCTACATTTATCCAATTCACCAGTGGGCGGAATTAAAGAGCAGCACGGCGCATTCACAAGGACTAGGAGGAGAAGAATGCAGCAAAACGAAAACAAGCATAAGCCCTGACAACAAACAAGTAGGGAGAGGGGGCAGCAAGCATATCATTTATTGTGTGTGTACACACAGTAGGGATGGGACGATATGAAAATTTCATTTCACGATTATTTTGACAAAATAAATCGCGATTTACGATATTATCGCGATAATCAAAATCCATTATCCTGGAGTGGACCATTTGGCAAAAAATAGCAGATCTACAAGCTCACAACGCATTGCAACACGTTGTGAGCTTGTAGATCGGCTATTTTTTGGCAAAGACATTTGATAGAGAGTGAAAAAAAGACGTATATTAATAGTGCCTTTTACCAATTATAGAGGGTGTAAGTGGTACTGGATATGCAGCTCGGCAAATAAAAAGTGAATCGTTCCCAGTGCATGACGGAGGACAGTATCACGATAAATTAAATCTCCACGATACGATTATCGTGAGTGTTTTTTATCACGATAAACGATAATATTGCGTATCGTCCCATCCCTAGTACACACAGATGGTTAACAGTCCCACTTTGGGCACAACAAAAGGCTGCATGATCACTTTTCAAGTCTCACGGCTACCAGATGCCCTCAACCAAGGCCTCTCCAATGAACAAACAAACACACAAACACGCACACACACACACACATACGCACACACACACACGCGTGCACACACAGAATAGATGGGACAACTGACAAGAATATGCTCCATCCTATCCCCTTGGGGCCAAATCTCATGGCCTATCAGATCACATGCAGGCCACTTGTTTATCCCCATGACACCCATCAGTGACAGTGTCCACAGAAAATCAATGCAAATTAGCCACAGGGAAATTTATAAGCACCAACTATAGGTAGATTGGCTATTAGTGCAGCAAGGGGCCCATAACACTAGAGCTAGGCCTAATGAATTCTCGGAATAGGGTGAAAAGCAATGATATTCACCTTCTTTTTTCACAGGGGTAGAAAAAGCTAGCAAGATCGCCGCTTAAGCCTTAGGTTTGAACAATGGGGAATAATTGAGTGTCCACACTATAAGTGATTGATTGCCTCTTGGTTTTGGGCCTTGTTCGCCCCTGGAGAGTGATTGACATCTCATTAGCCAGATGGTAGAACTAAAGGAGGGCTGGACTGGAGAATAGTACGATTGGCTGGCTGCACTGCTGTGACTAGCATGCCATGCAGGCAGCGGTGATGTCTGCCCAGGGCCTTAGGACAGACACATTTTAAGTCCTCCTGAAACTTGAACAGTAGTGGAGGGCAAAACCGTTCATTTCAGTGAACGAATCATTTCGTTCATCTTCACGGCAATGATCCGTTCAAATGATTCGTTCGCGTTCACCGCTCAGTAGCACGATCGTCCCATGAAAAACACTATCACAGGAGCATCTTTATTACGTCGCACGTACAGCACACCCTCCCGTCCCGTGTGCCGGTGGGTATGAACAAAAGCGTGAACGTAACAATTTAAGAAAATGAACGAATCGTTCATGATTCATTTTTGTGATTCGTTCTTATGAAAGAATCACTCATGAACGACACATCACTATTGAACAGACAACACTGGAGAGATGGCTTGAGAGATTGTGGTTGGGGAGGGGGGTAATGCTAGTGAGTGAGGGTGTGAACTTGTCCAATCAGGATAAGCTTGAGTGTGCACTGTCAGACAGGCAGACTTATCCTTAACATCAATCTCACAGACTCACACATGCCTGAATTAAACATCCGAATGAACATATCTCTGGACACATCTCCCCACAATCCCATCTCCTTACAAAACAAGAGAAGCTCATTTCACCAGGGTGTACATCCTTGACTTGTGACATCACCACTGAATGTTGGAGATGGGGCATATTTTGCTTTTCCAACATTTATTACAGATTTATTTTTTACGAGAATACCAAAATCGAAAATAAGCTGTTTTTCACATTATGTGAATTTCCAGGATTTTAAATGGTCTGTTGTTCAGCCATGTTGACCCCAGAGCTTTCTCCTTTATTGTCCTCAACACCAAATCTCTTTGCCGAAATTAGCCAATCTACAAGCTCACAACGCCTGGGTTAAAAAAAAAGATCAAGCAGCGAGTGTTTCTACGTCATTGTCTCCACCAGCCAAAGGCATGGGGGAGAGTATGTTTTCCCCTCCGTCCGTCCGTCCGTGCGTGCGTCCGTCCGTCCGTCCGTCCGTGCGTCCGTCCGTCCGTCCGTGCGTCCTCGCAGTTTGTGAGCACCTGATCTCAGTCGCCGTTGGCCCGGTCGCTGCCAAAGTGAGCACACACATTCCCTGGATGCCAATCTAGAACCTCTGCCCTACATTTTTCAAATGGGCCTTTTCTAGCGCCACCTAGTGGCCGATGCTCGCAAAACACATTTCTGTGCACTACTCTTACAGATTTTGTCCAAAAATCCTACAAATCGGTAGGCAGTATCTCGACAGTCATGTGATCGACACGGATCTATCCGAATTTGCATATTCCATCCTGATTGGCTAAAATTGACTTCCAAAGTTTATAGGATTTGGCCGTTTTGAAAATAATGCCTCAAATCCCAAACGCAAAGTGCAATTATCATGAAATCGCGCACACACGTTCCCACTAGGTCGAGGAAGAAATGCCACTGCATTTTTTTTAAATCAGCCTCATGGTGGCGCTATAACAGGCCGATTCGTGGTTTTACCCATAACTCCACCGATCAGTTTCAAACTTTGTAAGCGCACTCCCTAGAGGCTAAGGATAAACCTTTGCCCTGCATTTTTCACATCAGCCTTTTATAGCGCCACCTTTGGGCCGACTTATGTAAAACACATTTTTGGATATTACTCCTTGAGATTTTATCCAAAAAATCACACAAATCGGTACACAGTATCTCTATAGTCATGTGATCAAGTCCGATCCGTCTGATATTTCATATTCCATCCTGATTGCCTAATATTAGCTTCCAAAGTTTGCAGGATTGCTCCGTTTTTTAACAAAATGCCTCAAATCATCAACGCAGCTTGCGATTACTGTGAAATTTGCCACACATATTTCCACTAGATCAAGGAACAAATGCTACCTTTTTCACATTGGCCTGGTATAGCGCCACCAGCAGGTAGACTTTAGCAAAACACATTTTTGGAACAATGCTTCAAATCATGCATGCAGCGTCCGATTGCCATGAAAGATCTAAGGTGAAGAACATATGCCACCCTTTTTACATTGGCCTATTATACAGTAGCACCACCAGGACGCACAGCCTGGTGGAGACCTGTGCTCGGAAGAGCACTGCTTCTAGTTATGTTTGATTTGTGCCAATATCCTATCTCCTTCACTAGTGCCGCTCCCCAGTAATAGAAGACCTCTACAGCATGGCTGTCAGACAAAGCCCTGGGCCTGTGCCAAACAGCACTTTCCCCCAAAAATGTCTACTCTCCTTTCGGCTTCGCTGATCTGAAAGGACGGGACACGTAAAAGCAGCACCATGGCGGATCACATCCTGTATGGCCAGCAGTGTAATCAGAGGAATGTCAAGTGCATTTCACCACCATTCTGTGTCATTAAATACGCAGTTAGGAGAGATATGAGGCCTGGGAATTCCAAACAAGCACACACACAAACTAGAAGCAGTGCTCTTCCGAGCACAGGTCTCCACCAGGCCACACAAATTGCCCTGTTATAGCGCCACCATGAGGGCCATTTGAAAGATTTGGAGCAGAGGTTCTGAATTGGCATCCAGGGAGTGTGTGTGCTCATTTTGGGATCGACCGGGCCAACGGCGCCGGAGATTAGCTGTACACAAACTCGGAGGACGAACGGGCCTGTTATAGCGCCACCATGAGGGCCATTTGAGAAATTTGGGGCAGAGGTTCTAGATTGCCATCCAGGGAGTGTGTGTGCTCACTTTGGCAGCGTCCGGGCCAACGGCGACTGAGATTAGCTGCTCACAAACTGCGAGGACGCACGCACGGACGGACGCACGGACGGAAAGACGGACGGACACACGGACGGACGGAGGGGAAAACATACTCTCCCCCATGCCTTCGGCTGGTGGAGACAACAATGCTACAGAGTTGGCCATGGGACAGAGAGGTTCGGTTATGGGATGCAGCTATCATGTGAGAGAGAGTGCAAGGAGATTGTATGTACACAAACATCCTCAGCATTAATTTAGGGTGCAGTTGTGTCGGTTAAATGAATACTGAGGATTTTCCTGTGTGGACCCCCCCCCTTTTTTTTTACCCTGAGTCACTGGGGGCTGACTGGCTGAGTCACGCTGACAGATAGCCCGAGAGCCACATCAGACAGCGCCTGAGAATGAGTGAGAAGGAGAAGGGCAGGAGTTGGTGGGGGAACGAGGCCTGGCTGTGGGCCAGAAGCCAACACCTGACATCACCCAACCCACTGTGTGTTGGGGGGGGGGGGGGGGGGGGGGGGGGATTAAATATGTGGCCATGTAGTATGCATCACATGGGAACTTACAATGCTATTTGAATGACGATAAAATAAAACTATTATATTATAATAGTGTGAATCCCACGATAGGGCTGTCCCAATTATTACATAATCGACTAATCGTGATTATTTGACATTATCGCAATTATTTTGTCATAATCGTCATAATCGTGAATGTTGAAAAATGTCCGAAATAGTGGAAATAGCAGATCTACAAGCTCGATGCGACGCGTTGTGAGCTTGTAGATCGGCTATTTCCACTATCAAAGTTATTTTTTAAGTAGTAAGTTTTGTCAAATATGTCAGTAATTTATTTTAGTATTTAGGTTGTGTCATATCTGCCATGTGCAATTTCAAAGCCTAAAAGCCAAACAGAAATGTAATTATCAAGACAAAAACACAATTAAATCGTTAATCGCCAATTATTTGAGTGACAATTAATCGTCCTGTAAAATGTCATATCGTGACAGCCCTATCCCACGATGCCTTCTGTGCGTAATTAGGAAAGATTTCATAGACAAGGAACATAAAACAAGTTATTGCTGCTAAATTGTGGATGTCATACCGTTAATTTACATACATGTTAATTTATTTGTATATTCAAGTTATTTTATCTGCCCTGTGCAATCTTTGTTTACAAAGCCTAAAGTGAAAACAAATGTCCTCTTTTAGATGTTCCAATGATCAATGTCAAAAACACCATTAAAATTGTTTACCGCAATTATGTGTGTGTGAAATGTAAGTGAAATTTCATGATCGTGGCAGCCCTAGAGAAGTAGTGTGGTCTGTGTAAATGAGGCTGGATTGGAGATGATGAAGGGAATATTAGGAGTGTGGTGAGGAGGTTGGATGGATGGATGGAGGAATCTGGATGCTTCAAACGTATGCTGATGAGTCAGGGGGCAGGCCTGTGAAGTGATGCGATGGAGAACAATCTTGACGGCGATTTGCTCACTGCACAGGGATCAGGTGCCCTCTCTCTCTCTCTCCGGGATGGGGCGTGTCTGAACTGTGTGCACGTGTGTGGATGGGGCCAGGGGTTGTGGGAGAACAGGAGGGAGAGGCATATGAATGAGCCAAATGATGGGAGGGAGGCAAACAACTGTTATGCTTGACAGTAAATGCATATTATGTCGACCTCCTCCCACATTCTTAACAGCAGTCTACATTCGGTCTCTCGCTCTTATTGCCCATCTTCCCGTTCTTTCTCAAAACAAAGCTGTCTGTTTTATTGTGTGGTGTTGGTGGTGATAGTTCCTGTGATCATATAAGATGGTTTATCCAAAACTAGAAACAGAAAAAAAAGGCAATTCAGTCGCCTCTCTAATCACGACCCGCTCATATTTAATCAAAGTGACAGTGAATTCTTCAAAGAAGCCGTGGTTGTAAAACATCCCACCACACACACACCCCTTCATCTCATCCAATTTTCACTCATTGTAGGATAATGGCTCTGAGTTAACTGCCAGGAACACTCCCTGACGGTGCCAGTGTTTTGGTAGTAGTGGCACCTCCTCATGGGAGGGGGGGGGGGGGGGGGGGGGGGGGGTTCCGGCACAAGGGGAGTGCATCCAGACAAAAACGGAAGGAGACCACGCAAAGTAAATAACCATGACCACTGTGAATATTCACTCCATCTCTGCGCCTCCTTAACCATTCATAAGCTATAAATTATGAATAGAACTGGGGTTGGAAGAAGAGCACAGAGGAATTAACTGAACCGTGGAAAACCAGGGCAGCCTTCCAACGGTCCACGTGCCTCTGCACTGGCAAGGTCTGCTGTGCACTCTGCTTAAGTGGCACTGGCCAATCTCATGCAACATGAACCTCAATTAAGAAAGAAAACATCAGGAAACAGTTCAGACAAGAAGACAAACTCCCACTCATTTGTCTCATGAGTCAGTGTGTGCACACACACACACACACACACTCAAGTGAGAGTTGTATCGTGGGGGAAGTAGTTCAGAACTTTGCTTCCTCCTCATGTGATTTATTTTACATGAGAGTATCTGCAACAAACAAAAAAACTACATGGTGATAAGTACAGTCAGCATCCGTCTCTCAAACCCCTCTGGCTACGAGGTATGGCCAATCAACATCCCTCCGTTAACTGCCAGCCCTTCACACCAGGCACACCTCTGCACAGAGAACGGGACATAATGAGACGGAGAGGCAGGGAAAGAAGCAGGCGGGATCGTATTAGAGTAATTAGCCTACCATTTCACACTCATTAGCACGGCCAAGGACAGAACAGTATCATCTATTTGTTTTTCCTCACCATCTCACTTAATAGGCCATCTTTTATGCACTGCTCAATTTGCTTTAATTGTTCTGTCCAGTGTCCACAGGGCATTCTGGGACCGTACATCCAACAAATAGCAACGGGTTTGTGTACACAAAAAAACAGTAATGGCGCCAACTAGAGGCATGAAGCAACATTAGCACGTTTTTTTGTAGAGACAAATTGATACGATCTCATGCTGTAATATGAAATCTCAAATCAGACCAGCATGCCAAAAAAAGAAAGGAAAATAAATATCCTCATTCAGCTGCAGTGCAGCTAAATAACCTAGGGATAGGAGATATGCTAAGCCATACTGGCCTGTGTTGTCATGACTACAAATTCATACAAATCTGGTATTTATTCCACCGTTTGTTTCCCCACCTGGGATTTTGGACCACGCATGCAGAGCAGGTGACAGATTTCTCTTTTTTTTTCAGTGATGCTCCTGCACATCGACTGGGAATTTATTTTTGCTGGAGGCAGCAAGGATGACAGCTTGCAGGGAGATTGTTGAGGAGGATAGACTAGAGAAAGCGAAAAGGAAATGAGGGAGATGGAGGGGAAAAACTGAGGCAAAAGAGGGACAGAAGTGGGAGATAAAAATGTAAAAAGAGATAGTCTAACGTGAAGCCAGAAATAAGATTTACAGTACTTCTCTAAATGAAAATAGGTCTCATTTTCTCCCATCAGTGTCTGTCTGCTACGTGTTCTCATTTGAAGTGTTAAAACCACTACCATGACAAAAATAGGCCTAAATGACAAACATTCAGTGATCTGCCATGATCAGCTTTACCTTTATCTGTCATGCTGCCAACAATGACAATGAACACTGAACAGCCCAGGCATTGCCACCAAGGCTTGCCCACCTGCCCCCGGCAGGTAAATAAAGGTTTTGGGCAAGTGAAGTTTGCTTTCAGGTTGCCTGGCCGGGCAAGTGCTCATTTGAGAGGGGCGCAACCGTCTATGAACACAAGATATCTGTCTATTAGTGTCTAAACATCTGAACGTGACCAGCGCGCTCTGCCTTCTGGTCTGTAGAATGTAAAATAAGAGCACTCTTTACCTATTATGTGCTGTTTTTACTGTTGCTACTATAGTGTGAAACCCTAGATAGACACATTCAATCATAGCTACGTAGGTATTCTATTCGGTATTTGGAGGCATTGAGGTATGATTTATTTATATTTTGATGCAGAGCCCCAGAAAGTAAAGAAATAAATGTTAAATTGAGCTGTAATTAAAATCTTACCTGTCATTTTATAATGGACAATTTACTTTTCGAGCAAGTGGGCATGACCTTTGGGCAAGTAGTCTTTTTCAAGGTGAATCTTCAGATACAGGGTAATGTAAAGCTTTTGAGCCATAACATCATTTAGCCTAGTATTATAGTGAGGACACACCGTACAATATCATCTTAGTGATATCAACAAAATGTCCACATTGTGGAAAAAAGGTTTCTCTAAGTGTCTCAAAGGCTGGGGCATGCTGTTAGGTGAGCGGCTAGTGAATCGAGTCAACCAAATTTGCAACGTCCAGGCTCAATCCATTCTGGAGAACTATGCTACATGGCCTTCCCCTGATCTCCGACAGTTCCCCGTTTCTCTGCTCTATGCTATATAAATAGCGCAAAAAATGTTTGTCTAAAACAAAATCACACACACTATAGGGAATCGGGATAAGGGAATGTCATCGTTTGTGTTAACAGTACCTCTTAACAGGTTTCATACATTGAAGCACAGGGGATGAACAAATAGTTGGAGATAGTAGCAGCTCCCTATAGAGAATTCCCAACCCACGTTGTCCTCTTCTACCAGGTCAAGAAGACATACTTGGGCTGACGTAGGTCGTAATCTCATCACACAGCTTGACAGGTAGACTCAATTCAACTCACAGTCAGACATGGTGGATAATGAAGGTTTTCGCCACTGCACAGTGTGACGTGTAATGAACGTTATGTGACTGCCAAAATCATGCAGTCTGCAGTCAGTGTGTGTTGAACTTATGTGCATCAGGTCAGTGCTTAATGAAAATATGTTTTCTACAGTAGTAAGTATGAAAAACCCAATTGGTCATTGCCTATCATTCTCTCCGTCAGTGATTTGCACACTGACACAACCCAGAGTAGAACAGTTAGCCACAAAACTCAACGGGTACAAGATAGCTGTTAAAGAATTCTGGGTACATTAATACACCTTTTGAATGTGGCTTGTTAGTCACTTGAACCAGTGCTGTATCATGTATTGTCAGCTAATCACAGTTCTTTTTGTGGAGTGACAGTGTGCAGGGGGGAAAAAATACATTTTGCACAGATGTAGATCTATGTCAGTGTGCCAGCCAGCCCTTGCAATATGATCCATGATAATTATAATTATGAACCAAAACAGACAAAGACATTTAAATAATGTCATACTTGGTGGTAATTAAAATAACAACTAGGTCAGATCACTATTAAATACATGCTGTTATTACACTAGAGCAATACAATGACGGCAAGGATAGCTGGGCCTCAACAGCAAAAGATTTGTATGAGGCTTTTTCACATGCATGGGCCACAAGTGCGTTGAAATGCTGGGATGCTCTGCTCTCTCTCTTCCTGAAAGCAACAAGGCTTGGGGATTATGTTAGTTAGGAAGCCTGGGGGCTTGGTGTTCATGCAGCATGCCATGAGGTAGGTGAGGCACAGACAGGAAAGGAGGCAGCGAAGAAACATCCCCAAACTAAACCCTGACTGTTAATTTATTAAATTGTGTTGCCAAACACATTTTAACTAGGGATGGTCCGATCAGGTTTTTTGGAACCGATCACCGAGCACCGATCACAAAAGTTTGATCACCCGATACCGATCAATCACCGATCCGATCAAGTTATTATTTATATTTTCTAAATGTTAATGTTTTAACTTTAATTAATTAATTCACTCATGAATTCATTTATATATTTGCCTTATAGTTATTTACCAGCATTACTATGTATTTATTATCATAGCAGTAACTAATTATTCCTTCAGCACTGTGGAAATCAATACCCCAATGGCCTCAAGTGGGCATACTGAACGGCTGGTTGATCGGATGCACCATCGGTGAATTTACCTTTTGATCTAAACCACCGATTATCGCCGATCACGCTTTGATCGGCCCGATCCGATCCATTGCCGATTGATCGGTAACATCTCTAATTTTAACGTTATAGGACATATGGAATGTACCCTTATAACAAAAACATGTTTGACATAATTTCACAACGTCAACATTTTTCAGAGAAATACACCAAAGACATCCCCACAATGGGATAGGTACATTTTAACCTCCAAGTTAAATTCACAAGTTATTGTTTTGCCGTGTACCATATTACAGCCATGTTCCTTCAAAAGCTTTAACGAGAAATAATCCTTGGGTAGAGGTCGGACTCTTCCAATGTAGTCAGTAATGGATAATAATGTGTGCCAGGATGGAAACAAAAGACATTGTCACTTGAATTTAAGCGTATTTCATTATTCTACCACCCCGGGAATTGTGAATGAATGCCATGTCAGCCTGACCTACAGAACATTGTTTCATTTGTCCAGGATGGAGTGGGACATACTGAAACCATCCATATGCTTAAGGGAGTTTCCCCATCACCAATCCAGAAATTAACATGAAACCAAAAGGGAAACAAAGTTGTGGGGACAGGGATATGATAATAAGAACATGAGGATGATCTGACCTTGAGCCAAGACAATGATCACCCTTATTCAGGTTACAATGAAAGAGACCTTCAAATCTTTGTCACATGCTGATGAATTTGCCTACCTCTATTGCTTTGTACTGTTTGCATAACAGATGGCTACAAAGTTCCACGAATCAAGACGACAAACAAGACAGCAGTGTTTGGTTGGGGCAGAAACAGTGCTGAAACAGTGAGTCTTTCAAACAGACCACAGTCCAGAAGAGACTAGGGACAATGAACCCGAATTCCTCTCACTAGCCACACGGTAATACAAAGACAGAAAGGAAGTATGTCCCTGATTCAACTGGCCAAGCTCAGCAGTGAGAGACAAAAGCTAATAGCTTGTTGGACTATGTGAGAATAGAGGACAGAAGCATGTTGAAACAGAAATGTCTAAAAGGTCCTCAACAGTGAAAACTACATATGGTGGTGCAGCATACTCTAATACAGGAATTTTAATGCAGAAAAGATGGGATTGCATATTTGATCCATTTCAGTTTTCTGATTTCTGTCTTCAATCTACCTGGCTAGAATAAACAGAGGGCTTAGTCTATTATACAGGAGGCGTGGGCATGTGGTATTGTTGGATTTTCTGAGCCATTCTCTGCACTGGGCTCCTGGGCTTGTTAAAGCTGCTGTAGACTTGGCCAGTTGGTTACCTCTGGGAGAGATGTTCCCATTGAGCACACAGCAGGCTTCAAAGGATGAGTGCGTTAATTACTTTAGAAAGAGGAGACTCAGAGACAATGGGGCAAAAAGCAATGTTAATCATGATGATTGTACAGAGGAAGAGGGCACGCATTCAGTTAAATGCCAAGCCTTGTCACCGAAATGCAGAGCACAAAAAACTAAATAAGGTCATTGACCATCCTGCCTGAGCTATTTGCTTTCATGAACGGCCAACACACACTGTGTGGTCAAGTACACACTACATACTGGGCATACTGTATACAATAACAATTGCTCCTCATTCCCATCCATTTTGCCGGCTGTAACAATCAAACACATCAGAGACAAGAACAGGACCTGTTAGTTCCACTAAAAATGAAATATCTAGAACTTAAACTAATGAATACAATGGAGCTGAGGAACACAAAGTGGAAGAGCAAGAGGGGAGGAAGCAAGCTGCTATTTGGTATACTTATCCATACTCTACTTATATCAGTGCAAGGATGGAATTGGA